>NW_027507758.1:161162908-161422908 GCF_037356315.1 Lithobates pipiens | reverse complement strand
TACCTGTTCTAACAAACTACCCTGACCTAAGCATAAACCATTTTTTTCAGGTATACACATTACATTGTTATGGCAACCAACATTAACACTTTCTTCCACAGTGTCTCCGGGCACCTTAGCTTGTAGGGCCAGTGACAGAAAGCATCTCTGCTACTGCTGAGTCCATTCTGGGCCGTTCCTTCTCATGAGGCCTAGCGGGTAAGGCAGTATCTGCGCCCTCTACTGACAACTGCTCCGCCGCACCTCGGACCACACCAGCAGAGATGTTTCTAGTCACCGCATCAGACGGAGAGACCTCTGATATCTCAAGCAGTTCTCTCGCGTGCCTTCCATACCAATCAATAACTAGAAGTACGCTCACAGAGAATCTGGAGATCCTGTGCCAAATGGGTAACCATTGGTCCCACCAATTCCACTGTTGGTCAAGGTTTCCCAGCACTGCCTGTACCACTTGGCTCCACCCATTGGTGCTACGCAGCACCACCTGGTCCAACTGCGGTGGAGATACCCAAGTATACAGCGAGTTCATTTTTACCAACTCTAGCATTTCCAGTAAAGTTTCTGTCATCTCTAAACATCCCATGTCTAAACACCAGAACTTTCTAGGGTCCTTTACCCTGTCCAAGACATGGAGGGGCTCAGCAACTGCAGGTTGAGAGGGTGAGACATTTGAAGAGACCTCATCCTCCTTGGAGGTACTCATCACGGCCTGTTGCTCCCCTGGAGAGCTGTCAGACACATGTCTCACACTTATCCTTTCTGCACCAGTGTTGGTGAGCCTCTGCAGGTCATTACAAGTCACACTATCACTTTGATACTCAATATCATTTAGCTGTGGGGCTGTGGACAACACATCTGCGATGCCAGTGCCCTGAACTGTTTCTTCAGAGTGGAGGGCAGCAGCCTTTGCAGGGACCAGGACGCCCTCAACCACCGGCGACTCTGCGATTCCCCTGTCTGGCATAGCAGTTGTGTCCACACCCTTGTTATTTAAGCTAGCCTTACCCAGCATGGCTAGCAATTGTTTGGCCCAGCTGTCCCAGTCCATTGTGGTTCCACCATGGGTGTTCCACAGCGTTGCATCACCTGCTGTAGAAAGCCGCACAGAAACCTGGGATTCATTAGCTTTAACTGCACATTCCTCACTTCTATATATATCATTTTGTGACACCACACTTTTATCAATGTTGCATTGGGGTGATGCTTCACCTAAAGCTTGGTGCAGCACACCATTTTGAACACCTTTTTCTGGTGGCATTACAGACACATTCAGCTTTGTACACTCAACTTTTGCAGGCTGAATTAACCCCTTGCCCACTGGGCTACATGTAGGGTTGTGGGGCTGCGCCCACACTCTCTCACTGTGTGAATTAGTCCCCCCTTGTTCCACCAGTATAGCACCAGAGCCATCCTGGGCAGCCTCTGACTCCAACACATGGAAACCCCATGAGACTTCCATGGACAATCCTGTGCCTCTGCCTGTCAAGGGAGATCTCCTACTCTCATCACTGGTAGTGAACACATTACCAACCTCACTCTCAGATATGACATTACAAGAAATACATGCTTCAATGTCATTACACTCATCACGTTTAGCAAAAGTATAACTTTTGTTAGTACGATCATTAGCATTCTCATTACATGTAGACACAACTGCTGTTTTTGTGGTTTGTTTATGAGCCACCATAACCTCTGAGCGACTCTTCACAGCACCTGCTCTCTGTAAAGGGGCACTTTTGCCTATTTGGGCAGCTCCATAGCTGACCTGGGAAACTCTCTGCTCTAACACTGCAAGCTCCTTGGAAGTTTCCCTGGGCAACCCTGCAGCAGCTGTCACTAGGGAACATGGTACCAGCACTGTTTTGGTCACCCCTAGCTCAATTTTCCCAGCCATCTGCTGGATCATAGCAGGCATATGCAGAGTCCCCATGTCCTTTTCAGTCTTTAGCCCTGCGTCTAGTTGGGCTTTACGCTGCGCCTCCCCACTGCTCTGGGTAGCACAATGCAGAAAGTCTATGTCCATTTGTACTGCGGATCTCCCCACTGGACATACTCCTACTTCACTGGATTCAGCATCATAAACTGAAACAGTCTTACCAGTTCCTGCAGCTGATATCATAGCCTTCACTTGAGTGCGTTGTCTCACTGGTGTGGTGTCTCCACAGGCTGACTCCCCCATGTGGCCAGGGAGCAAAACTGCAGCCTTTCTGGACCCACTGACGCCCCCTGTAGGTAACACAAGATCCTTGTTGCTAGGGGTAACTGCAGACTTGCACTCCAAAGCTGGTTGGCTATACCTCATGCAGGATTCAGGCTGATATACTCTCCTTTCTGGACTGACCCCTTTGCCTAAGTGGCCATGACAGAAAACCTTACTTTTCTCTGGATTTCCAATTCCTAGGACTTCCGGCGACACTTCTCCCATCCTGGAGCATTGCTGGCGGCCCATGATACGATGGAACTCTCCTCTAAGAAGGATTTCCTCTTTAAACTTGCGATAGTCATCCTGGCCCCCATCCATCAAATGGTAAACCGACCGGAACTCTATCCGCAATAAGGTTTGCAGCAGTTTTGGCCACCGGTCCCTAGGCCATTTTCTCTTTACAGCAACTTTTTCAAATCTTACAAGGAAGTCTCCCACCTCCTCTGTAGGCAGCATGGGTTGCATATAGTCAGAGGCCAAGATCTCAGCCCCTTGCAGTGCACCCGACTCTTTGCGATTCCGCTTGAACCATTCATTCGCTGTCTCACATGTCACTGGCCCCTTTTTACTGGTCCTACAAGGTGGAGACATCTTCTCAGACCATGCTGAGCTCACTTCTTGGCATCTCCTCCATGACTGGCTCTCACTCGTTGCCATTGGATACCACTTCTGAGGACACAGCTGATCACAATCATTAGTAGATGAGCTCCAGAATTCATCAACCTCCCATCCAGCTTGGTTATTCCACAAACATTCCTGTGACAAGGGGCAATGGGCAACAGCATGTCCCCACTCACTACAACGGATGCAGCGCAGAGGCCTCCTTGCGTCATGCTGTGGCACCTTTGGGCTCAGGCTGCCAGGAACAACATCCTCTTTAACTTGATTAAACATGAACTTCTTGCTTTTTGACTGCCTCATCCTTGCAATCACATGCACACAGCAGCTTGTAACAGTTCTCAGCAGAGAAAGGGAAAAAAAAAAATCTGATGTTTAATTCTTCCTTCACAGGTACACAACCTGCATGCAACACAGTCCATCAAATAAACGTATACGCAATGCTGTTCGCCTGGCTGCCACACACAGCTAGCAGTAGTTCCTGATGCGACTCACCATAGAGCAAGGACCCGGATTCCACCGTCTACATGCCCGCATTCGAACACCACTTGTAATGTTGGGGTGATTAAGCACAATTGGTAGATGCACGTTTTAGTCTACATCAGGCAGGCGTTTTATGGTTAAGGGCCTGGTAGCCCACGTTTATTATAAGAAAACAAAAATATTTAGTTCATCCAGTAATCCCACGCAGGGGTTTAAATTCATTCAGTACACAAATGAACATACCAAGCCACCTGGCTCTCAATTGTCAACAGTTCCTCTGCTTGCTCCCAACAGATTTGTCAACTCTTTCCAGCCCCCTGGACTCACCGGCTTCCTTAGTCTTCCTGACTCTCAAGGTTGTCAGCCTTTCCCAGTCCCTTACACGGACTACAGTCTCCCACAGGGCAAACCACTCTTCAGCCAGCAGCAAGCTGTTCACACTCCTCCACACCTACACCAACAGCCCTTCATTTATATGGCTTATATGCAGCTGGGCACACACCCTGCTTGTTATCACCAAGACCCGGACACAGGGCTGGAGATCCCGTCCCACCCATGACTCTCAGGGATCTCCAGACTACAGAATCCCATCCAAAACTAGCAAAACCTGGAGAAAACTGACATAGCAGTTTTCTCCATTTAAAAGCTACACTCTGTAGTCTTGCAGCCTGCAGATATGCAAACTCTGTGTCTGTGTCTCGTTTTCCTCCAATTTCATAGGGACAGAGCCTCGCTCTGTCACAGTATATATATGTATATATATATATATACATATATATACATATATATATATATATATATATACATATATATATATATATATATATATATGTATATATATATATATATATGTATATATATGTATATATATATATATATATGTATATATATATATATATATGTATATATATATATATGTATATATATATATATGTGTATATATATATATATGTGTATATATATATATATGTGTATATATATATATATGTGTATATATATATATATATATATATATATATATATATATATATGGTCTTTGCAAACATTCTGGATGGCAGACCAGCTTGACAGATCCTCTGTGACCCGCCAAACATCCAAGATTAGGGGTTATTGCTTTTTTGACCCCATGTAAAAATTGGCTTAAAGTGATTGTAAACAATCGCCTTGTAAAACACATAAAGCAACCCAATTTGTTTAAATTAGAAATGAAAGGCAAAATGTGATTTACAAAAAAACATTAAATAACCCCCCCCCCCCCCCTTTTTTTTTTAAAATAAGATCACATTCCCTCTGCTCTCAGCTGCATAAGAGCTGGGGGGGATACACAGCAGCACACTGAGCGTCCTACTGAAAGGCTGGGTGGGGGGAGGGGGGTGTCAAGACAAGTCTAGTCATTCAAGGAGAGCAGGCTGAGTTCCCAGCATAGTTAGAGAACTGATCACGGTGTGCTCTCCTGCTTAGTGTGGTGTCAGTTTTTAATAGGAAAGCAGAGGGACTGGCAAGAACACCCCCCAGGCACCCTTCTGTGAAGTCACAAGCTGTCATATCCAAGTGCCCACAGATGAAATGCTGGCAACGGGGAAAGAAGACAGAGGGGAGGGACAGCGCAGGTAAGCAGATCGCTGGATCCTGTGGTAAGTGTGTGTTTATTATAAGTCGGCAGCGACAGTTTGGTGGACCTAATGACTTTTCTTAAAGGGGTTGTAAAGTCAGAAGGTTTTTTATCTTAATGCATTAAGATAAGCCTTCTGTGTGCAGCAGTCCCCCCCCCCCCCAATACTTACCTGAGCTCCATCTCTATCCAGCAATGTCCACGACTACCCCAGCCATCCAGGACTCCCCTCCTCATTGATTAAGACACAGCAGCGGCACCATTGGCTCCCTCTGCTGTGAAAGTCAGCCAATGAGAGAGGAGGAGGGGCCAAACCGCAGCTCTTTGTATCCATGGCTTGGGTGCCCCCATAGCAAACTGCTTGCTGTGGGGGCACTCAAAGGTAGGGGCCTGGAGAGCCAAAGAGGAACACGAGAAGAGGAGGATCTGGTCTGCTCTGTGCAAAACCAACTGCACAGGGCAGGCAAGTATAACATTTGTTATTTTTATTGAAAAAAAAAAAACTGAGACTTAATCACATTAAATGCAAACTTGTGCTTTGCTTTAAGTCCTCTATCCCCAGTGGTATATTACCATCATTTTCGATTAGAGAGGACTCGCCCCATATGGCTACTCCAAGTCAATCCCTTTCAGGTTTTTATTGTTGGGACCAAGTGAAGAAAGCACTAAAAGCAGAACATATGAAGCCCAAATTTAATTCTGTATCATAAAAATACAATGTGCTTTGGGGGTTCAAAGTGTCCCCTCTTTCAATGTCTGGTACTATTGAATGAAGCAAATACTGGACTGATAAAATGGAGGGATCGGATCCTGGGTTTGCTTAATTAGCATCTAAAGTGCTCATACTAATTAACCTTCAGGTGGTTGTAAAGGCTGGTTTCTTACCTTCATGTACTATAAAACCTGTGTGCAGCAGCCCTCCTAATAGCTACTATCACAATCGAACGATGTGCCCGAGAGCCTTGGCTCTCCTTGGACCCCCCCACCCCCCTTCATTGGCTGGGGCAGCCGCTACTTTCAATCGCAGCCAGTGAGCCACAGAGCAGTGGCTCGGGAGTAAGCCTGCTTGGGTGCCCCCAGGGCAAGAGGGAGCCAATGGTGCCACTGCTGTGTCTTAGTCAATGAGGGGAGTCCTGGACGGCTGAGGCAGTTGTTGACATTGCTGGATATAGATGGGGCTCAGGTAAGTATTGGGGGGGGGGGGCTGCTGCACACAGAAGGCTTTTTATCTTAGGTTCCTCCCCACATCAGATTACCCCCTGGAAGAAGCGCTCTCCAATGGAGGTTACCTTGCAGGCATGCTCCCAAGTCCAGCATTTGGCGTCCATAGAGGCCGAATGCAGGACTTGACCCTGTCCCCCTCCCCCTGACGTTCGCGTCATTGGATTTGATTGACAGCAGTGGGAGCCAATGGCTGCACTGCTATCAGTTTATCAGTCTATCCAATCAACAACCAAGAACCCCGGGCAGAGAGACTGTGCATCCCCGTGGGTCAAGTTTGAGGGGTCAGGTAAGTAAAACGGGGTGGGGGGGCTGGGGAACTGGTCACTGATTGGGTGTTTTTTTTCACCTTAATGCATAGGATGCATTAAAGTGGGGTAACCCCTAAAAAAATAAAAAAAATAAAAAAAAAGTCAGCAGCTACAAATACTGCAGCTGCTGACCTTTTAATAATTGGACACTTACCTGTCCCAGGGTTCAGCGATGTGGGGGAATGAAGCCCCCCTTGTTCCCCGCTCCGCTCACGGCGCCGTCATGCATACTGTGGGCACCCGGCTGTGGCTTCACAGTCGGGCACCCACTGCACATGCGCGAGCGGCGCAGGGCGCCGTGATACGCCGTACAGTCACCTGGGACGCGTAACAGGTCCCAGGTGACTGTGCGGCGCGAGGGGAAGTGATGTCACCAGCCCGGGCAAGGAAGAAGGCAGACTACGAGGGACCCGCTAGCAACAGGTATTTAGAGGTGAGTAAAAAAAAAAAATTTTTTTAATTTTAAACAACTTTTTATTTTTTGGTGGCAACACCACTTTAAGGTGAAAAAACACAAACCTTTACAACCCCTTTAATATCACTTTCAGGAGCGTGTACTGGACTAATAAAATTGGAGATCCTTAATCAGCATCTGGAAAGTTCATACTAATTAACCCTTAGGATCGATCCTTCTAATTTTATCATTCCAGTGCATACTTTGTTAAACAGCGAACAGAGAGGTGGGACTTTAAAATACGCGGAGGGTCAAGTGTTGTGTGGCATTATAACTGACATATCTATCATATATGTAAAGGAGTAGAACAGTTGTTTCATAATTCATATTCAATAGAAAATTGATATACTACACATATTATAATTGACATATCTATAATATATGTAAAGGAGTAGGACATGCAGGTAATTAATTATATGTGTAGTATATCAATTTTCTATCGAATATGAAACAACTGTCCTACTCCTGTACATATATTATAGATATGTCAATTATAATGCCACACAACACTTGACCCTCCGTGTACTTCATTTAAAGTCCCGCTTCCCTGTTCTCTTTTGTATAAAATAGGGATGGAGGCGGACAACATCATCTCCTCATATAAAGTCCCACAGACCCCTCTCTTTTAGATACTTTGTTCAACAGTACTAAGCTCCGATGAATGTTTGTATTATTGCAGTGAACACTGCTTCTAAGATCCAGGTTGAGATTGACATGTTACCCTGTACATTCATCAAAAATTCTGCACATACTCCTGGCTAGTGTCTTGTACAGTCAAACCCAGACTCCCTTTCACAACCTTGCAATATGTAGCATTGTTGAGTTTAGTCCCGCTTTAGTGCAGTTGCTGACATGTCTTAAAGGCTTGACTTTACTCTGCATTGTTTCTTGTTTCGTTCCTTAGGGGAAGAGCTCATAAAACTAAGCTCAGAAGATGAACAGGGCTGGTGCCCGAGGACGCCTCTCTTCTGGGAAAATCTAACTTTATCCGGTGAACTACGTGGAGGATGTTGTGTCCTGAGACTTGACCAAGCCTTGCATTTCCGTTAAGCTGTGTGCGTGTGTGCCCTGAGTAGTCGTGAGGACTGGGGCAAACTTATGAACTTATGGATCCTAATAGTGAATCCATTGCTGCTTTTACCATTTTATTTTAGACATGCAGTTATTTCTTTTCTTTATTATTTTCTTAATAAAAACAACCCAGAAGATATAATATCTGGATGTTCTCTGCAGCATTATGAAAAATAAAGGGAAAGTTTACCCAAAACTGAAATTTTAGTTATGGGAGAATGCTGGAGGAGTGACTCAGTCTCTGTCTTTATATAATTCACTCAAACATCACTCTACCTAAGTTCCCAGCTCTGCCTCCCTGACATCATTTATGGGAAGCCTCACTTTTGCCACCAAATTCTTCATCTAGATAGTGGATAATATAGCAGGAGTAACAAGACTCATTTTGTTGCTATAGAGTGGCTGGGGGCAAAGGATATAAATGAGTGGGCGCCTAAACCCACCTGTATCTACCAAAAACCTAAAAGATCCAGTTTTGGGTGAATTGATACTTTAAAGTCATTCTTGGGTGTAAATACTAAAGCTCTTGGATATGGAGGATGTTGAGAACATTGTTGAGAAATTTACAAAAGTGTAAAGATCGTGCTAAACGCCATTTAGAATTGGTGTCTTCAACATACCATCTTCTTAAGGGTGTGACCTGTAATAATGTATTGTAATTATCGGATATGTAAACGCCAAATGGATAAAGCCCACAGGTGCCAGCCTTTTTGCCCCTCATGCTGGGGATTAAGCTGTAATGCCCTAGCTGTTCAAGTTTGTGCAATTGGTGAACAACTTTGTGAACAAATGGACAACTTTAAAGGCCAAATACAAACAGTCAGATTTCGATTTTGCACAGCTGCTAGCATACAAATATACTGGTTTCATATATCTTGGGGACTACTAGTTTAAAGCTATCCCATCTAGAAATCAAAATCCCAGTGAAAAAAGCAGCCATTACAAAGCCAAAAGTCAAACCTCTGGGATAATGTAGAATACAAACATAACTAAGGAATCCAAGAGACCTGACAACTCCTTTTGTCACCTCATTTGAGGGGGACACCAAAAACTCCTCTGTAGATGCTAGATAAGATATACCTATTGGAGAATTCTGCTTACTGGGGCCCACCCAAAATCAAAATCCATTTTGGATGATGTGGCCTTTAAAGTTTCCACCTTTTGCACAGAAAACACCTTGTAGGCTGTTACGAAGGATTTTAGTTGGTGTTCTATTGCCTTGGTTGCTCACAGGATTGGAATTACATTTACAACGCATCTCCAGTCTCTGGTAGCCAGGGGATATAAAGGATTCCCAAATAGTTTTTTGTTTTTAGGATTTATTTTTTTCCTGATATAAGTTTGGGATGATGATCTGAGTTTTTTTACTAGTAAATGTAGAGATTAGATGATTTATTCTAAAAACTGTTTGTGAAGAGTAACTCTTCCAAGTGTGTTTTCTCGCTCGGTCATTGGTCAGGTATTTGTCTTCTGATGACCCCCCCACACCCCCCCCAAAATTCAGGAAGCCAATGAGATTAGGATGAGGCTTTTAAAAGCACTTTTTTTTGCGCTAGTGAGACACACGAGTAGGGAGGTTCAATATTGTGCCATTGCATCATGCAAGTGACCTTATTGTGAAAAATGTATTTTGTATTTAAATAATAATAAAAAAACATATTGTTTTTATCCACAGTTTTTTATTTGCTTTTGTGTCTCTGGGATACTGCATGAATGGTGTGAATGTAAAAGATTGTGGGAAACTTGTTCTTTTAAAGAGGTTGATATTCACTATATGGCCCAAAATTGGTGGACGTTTCACCATCAAACCTACATGAGCTTGTTGGTCATTGTATTCCAAAATGATGGGTTCCCTCCATCCTTTTAGGACTGTTACATCCTCCACTCCTCTGAGAAGGTTTTGATTTTGGATTGTATCTCTGGAACTTTGTGCCCACTCAGCCAAAAGATGATTTTTGATATCAGGCACTGATGTTGGGAGGAAATAAACCTGGTTGCCGCCACACACTTTTGACACCATCTGAACCAAATAAGTTAATATTGGTCTCATCAGACCACAGGACATGGTTCCAGTAATCCACGTCCTTAGTCTGCTTGTCTTCAGCAAACTGTTTGCAGGCTTTCTTGTGCATCATCTTTAGAAGAGGCTTCCTTCTGGGACGACAGCCATGCAGACTGTTTTGACATTGACAGGCTGACCCCACACCCCTTCAACCGCTGCAGCAATTCTGGCAGAACTCATATGTCTATTTCCCAAAGACAACCTCTGGATATAAAGCTGAGCATGTGCTCTCAACTTCTTTGGTCAACCATGGCGAGGCCTGTTCTGAGAGGAATCTGTATGGTCTTGGCCACTGTGCTGCAGCTCAGTTTCAGAGTCTTGGAAATCTTCTTATAGCCTAGGCCATCTTTTTGTAGAGCAACGATTCTTTTTTTCAGATCCTCAGAGTTCTTTGCCATGAGGTGTCAAGTAGAACTTCCAATGACCTGTATAAGAGAGTGAGTGCATTAACAACACCAAATTTAACACACCTGCTCTCGATTCACACCTGAGACCTTGTAACACTAATTGAGCCCAATTTGGACATTTTCACTTAGGGGTGTACTCACTTTTTGTAGCAAAGTGTCATTTCTTCAGTGTTGTCACATGAAAAGATATAATAAAATATTTACAAAAATGTGAGGGGTGTGCTAACTTTTGTGAGATTGTGGTATAATTTTTTTTATTTTTTTTTATTTAGCTGTCACCAGTTAGTGTCTCTGATCATTGCTAGACCAGTTATATGATGACTCTGTATGGAACTTGTGACAGTGTAAAAAAAAAAAAAACAGTTTTCAGATACTATATATATATATATATATATATATATATATATATACCATAGTTTGTGGACGCTATAACCATCTTACAGACTAAACAATATACACTGAAATGTAGCAGAATACAGTTTGGCCTGAACTTATAGGAGATTATTTTCAAAATTTTATAACCAAAACAAATGTTGATTTTTCTCTTCAAAATTTTCCTTTTTTTTATTTAGCAAAAAATAAATAACCCAGCGATTTTATTAAATACCACCACAACAAAGCTCTAAAAATGTAATATGGGTACAATTTTGCATGACTGAGCAATTGTCATTCAAAGTGGGACAGCACTAAAAACTAAAATTGGCCTAGGAGGAGGAGACTTGGAGGGGCCCAAGGACAGAGCCTTTTCCCTTTTTCCTGGAATTCTGTTTAGAAATAAAGATGGTTGGGTGTTGCAGTGATTTTTCCCTAAAGTAGTGGGTTGCGTGGCCATAAAAGAACTCTGATGTTACTTGAAAGCCTCCTTCAGCCTTAAATGGCCTATAAGATAATGGTCTGTATTCCGGCTTAAAGCTGTTTGTCTAAAGCAGAGGTATCTCTTCATTTCGGCTGCATCAGTATTATGTTTGCCCTCAAAGGGCCTGTTGGATTTATGAGAATAGATGTCCAGAGCACCCCTCCCCCTATCCCCTTTACAAGTCAATGTCAAGAGACTCTCACCCTCCCTTACATCACAGTGCACCCCACTTACCGTGAGCTGCTGCAGAGGAGAAGAAACTGGGAGCAGAGCTGGGATGCCAAAGGGCAGGGTCTGGAGGAGGGCTGGAATCAGCCGCCAGAGTCTGCTGAATGCTGAGACCAGGGGAGGCAGAGACAAAGTGTTCTGGCTGCATAGAGAGGGGCAGGGTCTGTAGGAGTTCTATCCTCTGCTGCTAACCGCTGAAATGGGCTGTGGTAGGGGTAGACGAGCCTCTCTGCGGATGTGCAAAATCTTGCGGAGGAGTTCTGTCACCCTCTTTGCTGCCAACTGCTGACAACGTGGGGGGGTCAAAGGAAATAATGTCACCAGCACACCCGGATCTTCAAAATTGGGTCCAAAACTTTAATCGGCGATCACATAATTATAGCAGAAAGCGACGTTCCGGAGCCACGCGGGACCCCTTCATCAGGCATGTGTGATGTATCTGCTGTAATAATGTGATTAAAGTTTTGGATGCAGTTTTGGAGATTCTGGTGTGTTGGTGACATTACTTCCTTCGACTATACATGGTTCCAGACGTTGGTCGCTTCAGCACCCATTCCTGAATACAGCCATTTATACAGGAATGTGTGCATTGGGAAAATTGCATCTAGAGATGAGGGGGGTACCGCAGCTGCAGGAGAAGTGAAAGGGCCACATGAAACGTCCTGCCAGGTTGGATTTGGCCTGCGGGACTTGTGTTTGGCACGTGATCTAAAGCATCATGCAGCGTGAAATATTTCACTAGGAATGATCAATTCCACATAGTAAATGTGAACACATCCATGTAGTAATTATTTTGGGAAATGCGTTTTAAAATCTATTTTGAATTTCTGCAAAATAAGTTATTTGCTGAGGTTTTTTAGATGCATAAAAAAAGCAAACGGTAAGATAGGACTAAGCAGGAAGGGGAAAGTTCCCAAAAGAAAAATGTCTCAATTTTTAATTCATAACGTCTGCTATGCCTTACTGCTTTAGTTTGGGAACACCAGAGTAAGTCGCAACATACGGGTAGTTTAGACTGGAAGTGAAGACAAAACGAAACCTACTCCCGTCCCCATTCTAAAGCCTCGTACACATGATCGGATTTTCCCGACGGGAATTGTGTGATGACAGGCAGTTGGTGGAAAATCCAACCGTTTGAATGCTCCATCGGAAACTTGTTTTGGATTTTCCGTGGACAAATGTTGGATGGCAGGCTTTAAAATTTTCCACGGACAAATGCCTGTTGGGTTTTCTGATCATGTGTACACAAGTCCATTGAACAAAAGTCCAAAGTACAAACACGCATGCTCGGAAGCAAGGACGAGTCGGAAGCGGTCAGTCTTGTAAACTAGTGTTAGTAATGGAGAATTAATATTCGTGACAACTTCTTTAATGGGATAATAATGATGCTACTTTGCTGGCGATACTGATGGAGTTATGGTAAACTAATTTTCAAAGGCTTTTTTTTTTTTTTTTAGTGATATCGAGAATAATATTAAGGTTTTTTTTTTTTTTTGGTGCAAGTTAACACAGCACCATTATCCTGCAGTTTTTAAGATCATTTATAAAATGTAACTGCCTACTCCCAAACTGTCATTTGCAGTAAAACACATAGTCAAGTATCATTCTACACAATTTTTTTATTGTGCATCAAAAAAAGAAAACACACAAAATTAGACATGCTATCTGCCACTAGAACTTAACCAAAAGGTGCATTCTATGCATCCAAAAATATAAAGAAATCAAATCATTATTCAACCAAGAAATCAAAGCTTCATGCATGTATCTTTTTTAATATAGGGGATCAACAATGCCAAGAGTTGGTGAAAGCAGGGGTCCGTCATCTGGAGATGATTCCAAAAATTATCCGGATTATTCTACTGGAGCTCCCGCAGCAAAGGCATATGACATAATTGGTCACGATTAATAAAGCAACCAATTTTTGGTCCAAGAAATCCTCCTCCTCCTGGTCCTGAACTAGACTTGGGTCAATGCAATAACTCCAAGGTCAATAATAAATAACACGTTATCTCCTCCAATTCCGCAACATGTCTGGTTGACGAACGGGCGTTCAGAAACTAAATGAAAAGCACAAATTTCGAAAAGTGCAAATCAACACTCACCAAACTTCTACTAACACAAAATTAGCAGAAGGAGCCCAAAGGGTGGCACCTTACAACTGAACAACTTCTCATAGTACGTCACTACGTTCATCAATTCATTGCCGTTTGTATGCAAGACAAGTTCCTGGCCAACGCCCTTCGGACAAAAGTCTGATGCTTTGTGTACGAGCCTTAAGACTAATCTATCTAACCCTGGAAAGAAAACATTGCTATACTTGCCTATTCTGGACCCACTCCAGTCCGGTCTCCAGTGGCACCCTCTGTGTGCAGGAGAAGGCCGACCATGCCTGAGAAGTGACGTCACCCATAGACTTATTATGGGGCTTCCGTTGCTGCCTGTCTCTCCTGCAAAC
The DNA here is from genome assembly GCF_037356315.1 of Lithobates pipiens. Classification (NCBI taxonomy): domain Eukaryota; kingdom Metazoa; phylum Chordata; class Amphibia; order Anura; family Ranidae; genus Lithobates; species Lithobates pipiens. The sequence goes on along the minus strand of NW_027507758.1, from coordinate 161,408,927 downwards.
TGAAGCCTCCACTGACAACTCGACCTGGGACTGGACTGGACCAAAGCAACTTCAGAATAGGCAAGTTTAGTGGTCGCTTTTATTTTTATTTTTTTACATGGCTAGATAGGTTTAGAATGGAGGTGGGAGCAGGTTTTGCCTTTACTTCCACTATAAAGGGTCATCATATCCACTTTCATGTTCCTGAGAATTGTAGATGAACTTTCCAGATGGGTTAGGCCAAGCCTGACATTGGATTTTTTTCAAGCTCCTGGCCAACGGTTCTAAACATGTACAGCTTGGTGTAGATGATTTACTTGCTGGCTCACAGTCTTCAGTTTAGCCTCATCTGGCCATCAGCACCCTGTGGCATTCCAGAGCTGGTAAGTATAACATGTTTTAAAAAAATAAAAAAAGCCAAACCCTAAATACCACTTTGACCGCTTCCCGACCAGCCGCCGTCGTCATACTGTGTCAGGTTGGCACGGCTGCGCGAATCGCCGTAGGTGTACATCAGCTGCTTTAAGAGAAAAAGAGAAAAAGCAGGCACTGAGCCTATGCGGTGATCACTCCACAGAGGCAGAACTGGGATCTGTCAATGCAAACAAACAGATCCCTATTATGACAGGGGTAGAGAGAGATCAGCTGTTCCTAGTAATCAGGAACAAGAGCTCTCTCTACTCTGTTAGAAACACTTCCCACGGAACACATTTAACCCCTTGATTGCCCCCCCCCCCAGTGTAAACCCCTTCCCTGCCAGTGACATCTATACAGTAATCAGTGCATTTTTATAGCACTGATCGCTGTATAAATGTCACTGGTGCCCAAAAAAGTGTCAAATGTGTTTGATCTGTCCACAGCAATGTCACAGTCCTGCAAAAAAAAATGTCTGTTACTAGTAAAAAAAATATAGAATAATAAAAATGCCATAAATCTATCCCCTATATTGTAAATACTTTAACTTTTCCTCAAACCCAATCAATATATGCTTATTGCATTTTGTTTTTTTGTTTTATTTTTTACCCAAAATATGTAGAATACACATTGGCCTAAACTGCTGAAGAAATTCTTTTTTTTTTTTTTTGGCCAATTATGAAGCAAAAAATATTGTGTGTTTTTTCAAAATTTACCTTATTTGTTTATAGCGCAAAAATAAAACCCACAGAGGTGATCAAATACCACCAAAAGAAAGCTCTATTTGTGGGGGGAAAAAAGGATGTCAATTTTATTTGGTTAAGTCGCATGTCCATGCAATTGTCAGCTAAATTGATGCAGTGCAGTATCGCAAAAAAATGGCCTGGTCATTAAGGGGGCAAATCCTTCTGGGGCTGAAGTGGAAGGATTTACTAAAGGTACTTTTAAAAAAAAATATAATAAATTGGGATAGAGTAAGGGAGGTATATAACCCATAAGGTTTTTTTTGTTTTTTTTTGCTATCCGTGTCCCATTTGTGGGATTTCCCTTCACTTCCTGTCACATAGCCAAAACAGGAAGTGAGATGAAACTTTTTCCATGCAGTAATAACAGTAAATAGAACAAATAGAAGGTGAATCTCCCCAACGTGGACACAGATAAAAAACTTACAGGTGTTTTAATCCACTTCCACTCTACCTGGAACTAAAAAAAAAAAGTTTTGCCTTTTTAGATTTCAGGTATTGGGCTATAGGAGGTAACACTGGACTACAAGCGCAGTGACATCACAGTATGGTGCTTCCATTGAGAACTCCAGTTCCTGTACCCTCAATGTAAATGAATGACGTAGCTGTGTGGCCTATAGCTGATAGCAATATTCACTGTGTTCTCCTGGCAAGAGTGGCTCCCTGCGCTCTCCCCACTTGCTGGGGGAATGCCTCCCATGGAGCCATGTGTTCTCCCATCAATACTGACCGTGTTGATGGAGGGTTTTTCTTTCCTGCAACCTGTGGTTGCAGAAAAGAAAGTAGCACCAGCTATGGCTTACCTAAGTGTGCACTGTGCTAAGAGGGGTAAAATTCTTGCTGGGGGCCTCAGCTAGGGTTGCCACCTGTCCAGGATTCACCCGGACAGTTCGGGTTTGGAATCATGCGTCCGGGTTTCAGACTGCCTGAAACCCGGACACATTATTTAGACTGGACTATGGCTTCCCAGCAGGGTTTCTGGCTGCAGTTGTCTAAGCTGAAAGTGTCTGTTACACTCTTTCACACTGCACAAAGCCAGCACTACCCCCCCCCCCCCCCCAAAACACACACACAGATGGGAGAGGAGAGAGGGCTCGATCAGCACCTCTTCCCCCCACCCCTACCCCTCAGGGTCTGCACACACTCCAATCCTCTGTGCTGTGCCTCAGAAAAAGAAAGTTGGGGCTGGAAAATTTTGAATTCAGCAGCCTCAGTTACATCTGGATAAGAGATGCTGACTGCCAAGGGGTATGTGAGCTCACCATCCTTCCCTGTCTGTGACTAAAGTCTCCCCCTTCTCTCTCCTGCCTCTGAGTGAGTACACTAAGGTAAATCAGGGTTCTCAGAGCACCCCTTACATCAGATTTCCCCTTTAAACCAGAGGCCACAGTGTTCCCCCTTACATCAGAGTCCTCTCCGTACATCAGAGTTCTCAGTGTTCCCCCTTACATCAGGGTTCCCAGAGCATCCCTTATGTTAGAGTCCCCAGAGTTCTCCGTTACATCAGAGTCTGCAGAGTCCCCCCTTACAGTGAAAGGGAACTCAGCGAGTTCAGATGTAAAAAGGGGAACTCTGTGGGCTCTGATGTAAAGGGGGACTCTTATTATTAACTTCATATGATTAGAAATGTCATTTAATAGCAAAATATATGTATAGTTTATACTATAAGAAAAAAAAATTGGCGTGCTCCGCTAAAGTGTTCGGGTTTGACTTGAACAAAAGGTGGCAACCCTAGTCCTCATACACTCTCCTATACTCCATAGTGCACTACATGCGTCCCCTATATAGCCTAGCGCAATTCATGCATCCTCATAAACTCTCCTATACTCCATAACGCACTCCATGTGTCTGCCATACACTCTCCTATACACCATAGCACACTCCATGCGTCCCCCATACACTCTCCTATATACCCTAGCGCACCCCATGCATCCTCATAAACTCTCCTATACTCCATAGTGCACGCCATGCATCCCCCATACACTATATTGCACTCCATGCATCCTCATACACTCTCCTATACTGCATACCACACTGCGCCCCCTCATACACTCTCCTATATACCCTAGCGCACCCCATGCATCCTCATAAACTCTCCTATACTCCATAGCGCATGCCATGCATCCCCCATACACTATAGCACACTCCATGCGTCCTTATACACTTTCCAATATACCATAGCTCACTGCATGTATCCCCCATACACTCTCCTATACACCATATCGCGCACTCCATGCATCCCCCACACGCTCTCCTATACACCATAGCACACTCCATGCATGCCCCAAACACTCTCATATACACCAAAGATGGACTCCATGCATCCTCATAAACACTCCTATACACCAGAGCGCACTCCATGCGTCCTCATACACTCTTCTATACACCATAGCACACATGTCCTCCATACACTCTCCTATACACAACAGCACACTCCATGCGTCTCCTATAAACCATAGCATACGCCATGCATCTCCTATACACTTTCCTATAAACCATAGCACACTCCATGCATCTCCTATACACCATAGCACACTCCATGCATCTCCTATACACCATAGCACACTCCATGCATCCCCCATACAATCTGCTGTACACCATAGCACATTCCATGCATCCCCCATACACTCTCCTATACACCATAGAGCACTCCCTGCGTCCTCATACACTCGTTTTCAAAAATGGAAAAAAAAAAGAATTCTGTATTTTGGGGTGTAATTTCACATATACCCATGGCATGTTTGAGCAATATATCATTTAGTGACAACTTTGTTTAAAAATTTTTTTTTTAATTTTCCAGAAATTTGTGCAAAATATAAAATAGTCCATGGACTCAACATGCCTCTCAGCAAATAGCTTAGGGTGTCTACTTTCCAAAATGGGGTCATTTGGGGGGGTTTTGACCTGTACTTTCATTTTATGCCCAACATTAGAAACTTATGCCACACATCATCCACTCTTCTAACCACTTGATCTACCAAGTCCTGACACTTTTTGTTTACATGAAAAACGTATTTTTTGAACCCTCAAACATTATATATTTTTTTAAAACAGAGGCCCTTCAGATTAAATTGATAGTTTTTTTCACAAAGTATTTGCGCAGCAATTTTTTTTTAATGCATTTTTTGGGGGGAAAACACTTTTTTGTAATTTTAGAGACTAAACACGGCATGCTTTAAAATTGCGCACGCCCGCACAGCGGCGACAAACTATCTACATTTTTTAAAAGCCTTTACAGGTTACCACTTAAGATTTACAGAGGAGCTCTACTGCTAGCATTATTGCCCTGGATCTGGTGTTCGTGGTGATACCTCACATGCATGGTGCAATTGCTGTTTCCATATGACACAAGACTGACACTTGAATTCACCTTTGCGTGCATGCATGGAGGACAGGGGTGCTTTTCATTTTTAATTATTTTTTTTTATATATTTTTGTTTTTAATTATTTATTGTGCTTTTTATTTTAGTTTTACAGTGTAAATCTCTCCACAACCCTTAAAGCATGTAAAAGCAGTCTAGCGGATAATTAGCCGATAGGATGAGTTTTACATGAAAGCCGAACCGCTGAATGAAAAGAACGATACCAAGATGACCTAAACCTGCAGCATCATTCTGCTATAACCACTCAAAATCCAGCAACATACCAGTATGTCGCTGGTCCTTGTTGGGCATATATTGTAATGTTCTTTTTTTTCATGCAGCCTATGGATGAAAAAAGAGAACCTCTTTTCCTCTATTCATATTAATCAATCGGTGGTATGCCCACCATTAGAATACCACCCTGCATCCACCCACTTCTAATTATGAGCATACATACACCATTTTTTTAACTGTGGTGGTGAAATCACCTCCTACAGCACTGAAGTCACGGCATTACGCATCGTGAGAGAAACCCTGTTGCTGTCAGAATAAATAAACCCATGCTGCAGCTGAATGGCGTACCTGCAAAGCAAATAATGGTTAACAATAAAACACCGTAAGATTACAGTATAACAGTAGGAGATACCATATCCACAAATCAAACACAATAAAACATTACAGTATATCCTAAAATACTGTAAAACAGAGGCGAATAGAGAGAAAACAATAGAGAGAGAGAGAAGAACAATAAAACGACAACTATTTTTGGCTTTTTTTTTTCTTTTACACTTTTATTCTAAAGCCCCATACACACGATCAGAAATTCTGCCAGCAAGTCAGATGTGAGCTTTTGGTCATAAATTCCGACCGTGTGTATGCTCCATCAGACTTTTGCTGCAAGCATTCCAGCCAGCAAAAGATTGAGAGCAGGTTCTCCATTTTTCGGTCCCAAAATGTTCCGATCGGAAATTCCAATCGTCTGTACAAATTCTGATGCGCAAAATTCCGACACATGCTCAGAAGCATTGAACTTCATTTTCTCAGTTCGTCGTAGTGTTGCACGTCACCGCGCTCTTGACGGTCGAAAGTTCAGAGAACTTTTGTGTGTCCGTGTGAATTCCATCGGAAAAACCATCCAAGTTTTTTCTGATGGAAAATCCGCTCGTGTGTACGGGGCATAACTTTGAACGTTCCAGGTTAGGGTGTCTCAAAATGCGATGGCCATCTAACATCTTTCGAGACCCTGTGTAAGTGTGCCCTAGGACTGTGCCGTGCTGTACCCTACGCTAATGCTCCACTAGTGTGTGGTAGCGACGGAAACAATCACTGATGCAGAGACCAGATTGGTCAGGACAGAAGGGACAATAAAACCACGTGTCATGTTTAAATCTGCGTTTTATGCAGACACAACATCTTTTTTGGGGTGACACTAAGACAGGGAGTGAAAGGGTTAACTGGGCGGTGATCAGGGGGTGACAAGTGTGCCTACGTGTACTGGTGTCAGTGTAGTGTTGGTGTAATCACAGTAAGATGTCCTCTCCTCTTGTTGTGGAACAGAAAAGGGCTCCACGAGGGGAGGTGACATCACTTCCTCTGCCTGTGTTTACATTACACAGGCAGAGGACAGTCTCTCATTCGCCAGAACTGATCACCAGGCCCATGCCAGAAATCAATGGCCTGGGCCTGGAGACTGATCGGTTGTGGAACGAACCCGATCGGCGTGAGCATGGCAGGGGTGCGCGCATGCCCCCTACACTCTGGCGTGAGCGCTGTATAGTGATTCACGCATAAGTGCCAACCTGTCGCTGTATTAACATTTCTTAATGTGTTCTTAACCCACAAAAGTAGCTTTAGGCTTTTGGGTTGTGGGCTTCCTTCTCTCCTTACAGATGCCCAATCACGCTTCTTTTGTGCAAGTCCAGGGGATATGTATGATTTTCTACTGAAAAAAAGGATACTGTTTATTGTAGAAAAAATAAAAATCCTGCCTATTCCTCCTCTTATAGCCGGCCAATCACGCTCCTTCTTTGAAAGATGTTAATGAAGTGACACTAAACTCTGGTTTAAAAAATATTTATGCAATTCAGGTATGTGTTCTTAAGCCAAAAAAGTACTTTTCTGACGCATCATGGCAGCAGACAAATTGGTTTGTGACTCCGCCTCCACAACCCAATAGGACTGGTTAGCTATAAGATTTGAAGAGGAGTCCACCGTTGCATTCTCCTTTTTTTCCTCACCTGTGTGGACGATCGTTTGGTCAAGATCGGTTAGAAACATGGAATCCCCTTACAGTTTCACCCCAGCTAGGTTCAGCCTCTCCTAGCTGGAAGCCCTGTCTTTACAGTCTATAAATGTGCTAAACGAAGGGAAGCCCTACTCTGATGGTCTCAGGGGCTAGGAGTTTGGAAAATGCCTGAAAAACCTTAAACAGGTTTAAGAAGGTGTGCAGCAGTCATTCCCATCTATTTTTTTTCTCTCATCTTCCTACTCTTCTCTGGGTAGCAGATGTTTCCCTCTTTCATTTTTTTCCCCCTTGCTGTGCCTGTTTTCATTTACCTACTTTTTATTTTTTTCTCGCTTACTTTTCCATGCTGGGCTCTATAGTTCCTTGGTCGAGCTGCCCCCTCCATCATGGAGGCCACATCAGGACTCTCCAGGCACCCCGGAAGTGACACAAGTACTATTCCTAGGTTTGCCAGGCTCCAAAAAGGTCACCGAGCATCACGGATCGCGACGGCGGCATATTTAAAAATCGATCTGTGCCTGTTTCAAGCTGCAGACTTTTAAAAACACCACTCTCTATCCTGGTTTTCTTTGCTCAACCGCTGCCTTGCTGAGCCCTGCCTGCCCTGGTCCCTGGTAAGCGGTCTGCCATCTATTTACTATCCCAGCACCTGCTGCTCCTACTCTGCTATTGCTTTCTAATAAAAACCTCTCCTCACAGGTACACGTTACTTTCCCCTATGGAGGCTGCTGCTTCAGCAGTCCATCCGCGAACCACAGGGTAAGGGGGGTGTCTGAATTGGTAAGTAAGAAGAGGAAAAAAGATAGCATTGCCACTAACGCCACTTTTTTCCTGGCAGGTCTTCAGGGTCTTCGCATTCTAAAAGAAAAGAGCTTTCCCCTTCAAGGCATTCCCATTCCCAGAGAAGCCCTTCAAGATCCTCCCACCACTGCAGAAGCTCATCTTCCTCTCATCAACATCAAGATGGAGGGCATACACGTCCTGCACCTAATACATGTTGGGTTTGCGGAGCACAAGCCCTACCAAGTAAACTAGTGTGCCAAATCTGCTTAGAAGAGACGACCCGTGATAAAGAATCCGACACAAGGAAGGAGTCTAATATAATAAGAGTATCAGTAAAAGAATCAATCATGCAGGTAGCAGCTTACGAACCGATCGGACCTTCTAATTCAGCCTCTACCTCCTACACTCATCAAGACCAAGATCATTCTCCAGAAGACGATGAAGTGCTACCACCAACTGCATTCAATTTTGCACTAAAAGACTCCTTTGCAAAATCAGTGAAGGAGGCAATCGGGTGGGAGGAGGAGAAGGAGGCTCCACCTAAGTTAAGAAAATATTTTCCTAACTTAAAGAAACATCCCGAAACATTTCCATTAATCAAGGAACTCGAAGAACTGATAAAGGATGAGTGGAAAAAAAACGGACAAAAAATATGAGCTAAACAATAGGCTGAGCAAGCTCTAGCCACTAAAATAACCAACGGTGAATCCCTTTATTCTGGCTCCAGTGGTGGACTCCTCACTAATGCGGCTGACGCGCCATGTAACCCTGCCAATCAAAGATGCCGTGACCTTTAGGGATGTGATGGACCGCAAAATAGATCTCAACCTTAAAAAGGCCTACTCAGCGGCAGGGGGGCCTGCAGGCCAGCGGTGACTCTGGCAGCAGTCAGTAGAGCCATCACCTGCTGGACCTCCAATGTGGAGAAGTTACTGCTGGAAGCAGCAGATCAAGAAAGAATCATATCTGCTCTGCAGGAACCCTAGTGGGGGACTTTGTGGCAGAAGCTGCGGTGGATATAATAAGATCCTCAGCAAGAGCAATGCTGGCCTTTGTGACTTCCCAAAGAGAAATGTGGCTTAAGCCCTGGGTCACGGATACGACGTCTAAGTCCAGTTGGTGTTAGATTCCCTACGATGGTACCAACCAATTTGGCCCTAAGTTTGATGCTGCAATATCAAAGTTCACAGGAGGAAAATTGGGTCTCATTCCGTCAGATAGAAGGCCCAAACAACAAAAGAACCCATCTTTCAGGCGCCATCTGCCCGAAAGATATCGGGATGAAAGATCTTATAAACCAGGGAAGGAGTTCAAGCGGAATTGGCGAAACACACAGCCGTCTTTCGTGAGGGTACAGAAGTCAAATGGGACCACCCCAGGAGACCAACCGAAATCTTTTTGATGCCACACTTGCCCAGCCTGCAATAGTAGGAGCGAGGCTGAGGCTATTTGCTCATGTATGGATGGACCATATACAAGATCACTGGACGACTTCTACCATTCAAGAAGGCCACAGATGGAAGTTCAAATACAGACCTCCCAAAAATCACTACAGATTTACCAGGCTCCCATCTTCGCACCCAAAACACAAACTTCTAGTCAAATATATCATGGAGCTACTACAGAAGCAGGTGATTATAGAAGTCCCATGGGAGCAGAGAGGTGTAGGTTTTTACTCCCCTCTTTTTCTAGTCACAAAGAAGACAGGAGACTTGAGGCTGGTGCTAGATTTAAAGAATCTCAACCAAACGATTCTGGTCAAATCCTTCAAGATGGAGAGTCTTCAATCCATATAACTAGCAGTAGGAGCGAAAGGCTGGATGCTCTCGGTCAATTTGTCTGACGCTTATTTGCACATACCCGTGCACCAAACCTTTCAGAAGTACCTGCACTTTTGCCATTGGCTAACGACATTTCCAGTTCCAAAGCCTCCCGTTCGGGATTTCAATGGCACCCAGAACCTTTACAAAGGTCTTACTTCCAGTTATAGCACATCTGAGGGAGAAAGGACTGAAAGGCCTACACTATCTAGACCAGGGGTGCCCAACCCTTTGAAGAGCGAGGGCCACTTAAGCGACTCGGTAACAGGTCGCGGGCCACAATGAGCCAAGCAGTGGATGGCATGTCCTTGTCCACTCTGCATTTGGAGAGCGGACATGTACCCGGCCCACAATACTTTTTAGCGGATCGTATTGGAGGTAGAGTACAAGTTGGTTTATGTCTGCCACTACTTAGAGGTGAATAGAGGGTCCAATTGGTCGGACTGACTGCGTGAAAGGGGTCCAAGGCTGCTTTCACACTGATGCACTGTGGTTTACCCGCATTATGTGTGCAACGCAGTGTACCTTTGGCTTTCCTGCAGTTTTCAATAACTTTCTATTATATTCTGCAGGTTTGGCGCACTTTCAGAAAGCTCACCAAACTCGCAGAGCAACTATCCCAGAGCAAGAGGTCGCGGACCACATCAGAGGGCTCCACGGGCCACATGTGGCCCCCGGGCCACTGGTTGGGCACCCCTGATCTAGACAATATTATCCTCCTAGCCGACAGTCAGGAAACACTCTTGCAACATCGAACAGTGCTAATCTCCACACTCCAGCAATTTGGGTGGATATTAAACTGGAAAAAGAGCAGCCTGGTCCCAACACAGAAGATGATTTTCCTGGGAGCCGAACTAGATACCAGTTCCAACACAGTTGGTCTTCCCCAGGAGAAGCTACATCCACTCATCCACAAAGTAAGAAGGCTCCTGTCGGCAGATCATCTGTCAGCAAGATGGTGTCTAAGCATCCTAGGATCAATGCCCTCCACCTTCCTAATGATCCAGTGGTCCCAGTGGAATTCGAGAACTTTCCAGAACTCATTCCTAAAACAATGGAACAGATATTCTATGAATCAACAAATAGAGACCACTCAGGCAGTGAAGAAATCTGCACCGTGGTGGACTCAAATCAGCAATCTGACACGCTGCTGTCCCATTGTACCCCCACTACCAGAAATAATAACGACGGATGCCAGTCTCCATGGTTGGGGAGCACATTATCAACACCAGGGGGCACAGAGCCATTGGGCCTTTCGACCGCAGGGCATGGTTTCGAACATCCTAGAGCTCAGGGCCGCCTGTCAAGCACTCCTAACCTTCGGCCCACTCCTCACAGGGAAAAGCGTCCTCTTGCGAATGGACAATACGATAGCAGTAAACTACGTTCACAGAATGGGGACCCGAAGCAACACGCTCCTGCAGGAGGTCCGGCCCATACTCGAATCCCAGCAACACACAACCAATGCACACGACTTGAGCCAAGTATTTGTGTCAAACAACGAGTGGTCCCTCAGTCACCAGGCCTTTGCCCTTCTCACGAGCAGGTGGGGGACGCCAGACATAGATTTAGTGGTAACGCCAGAGAACAACAAATGTGCCCACTTCCTAGCAAGAACAGCCTACCCAACAGCGGCAGGGATCGACTGTCTCCACCACCCTTGGGAATTTCACCTAGGGTACATATTCCCTCTAGTACCCTAATAGCCAGATTTCTGGCCAGATTGAGGAGCTTGACGTCCACTCTCGTTTTGTCCGAGGAGGCCATGGTTTGAGACCATCCTGAAACTAGACACGGAAGAACCACTCCCACTTCCACTGTACCCGGACTTGCTCTCACAAGGACAGTTCCTACACCCATCTTCAGAACAACTACATCTACCAGCTTGGAGACTGAAATGGAGAGGTTGTTAGATCAAGGGTGTTCGCTCAGAGTAGTAGCCACACTACAGCAAGCCAGAAAAAAATCAACTAACAATATATATATAAAAATCTGGGAAAAATTCTCCACTTTTGCTCAACAGCAGTCCTGGGACCCACTCTTCCCATTAGTTTCTCAGGTTCTAGAGTTCCTGCAACTAGGCCTGGAGAAGCTCTAGCACCTTAAAAGTCCAAGTTTCTGCTCTGTCCACAATGACAGGAGTTAAATGGGCCTCAAATCCTCTCATCATCCAATTCCAGAGAGCATGTCTGAAAATTAGGCCCCCCAGGAATCCAATCTTCGTGACCTGGGACCTATCAATCATGTTAGAAGCTCTGTTGAAGGAACCATTCTTTCCTTTAGATTCAGTACCCCTATGGGACTTAACGTTCAAGTTATCTTTTTTGGTGGCAATAAAGCAGCCAAGAGGGTTTCGGAACTGCAAGCCCTGCTAATTAAAGAACCGCATTTGTTTTTTTTATTTAGACAGAGTTGTCCTCAGACCCTCGGATCAGTTTGTACCCAAGGTAGCGCCTACCTTTCACTTCAACTCGGAAATCAATCTTCCAGTCTTTCTCAATAGCAAGGGGAATCCTCATCCCTTGGACGTTAAATCGGTCATCTCCACCTACCTAGAAATTACTCGTGCATTTAGAAAAATGGAACACCTTCTAGTCATACCACATGGCGCAAAAAAAGGCCAGACAGCATCCTCGAGAACGATAGCATCTTGGCTGATTAGAACCATAAGGAAAGCATACTTAATTCAACTTTTCCAGATACCAGAGGGATTTAGAGCCCACTCGACAAGAGCAGTAGTGACCTTCTAGGCAGCATACTATAGAGTGTCCCCAGAAACTATTTGCAAGGCAGCAACTTAGACCTCAAAAACCACGTTCATGGCACACTACAGAGTAGACCCGGCTCAATTAACTACAGCTGAATGCGGGAGATAAATCATTCAAACCAATTCATCCATACCTTGTCCTTGAGTAAATAAATCTTTTGAAAGCACCCACCAATGTAGCGAGTTATTTCCCAATGTGTGTGCTGCCATGATGCGTCAGGAAAATGGAAAATTGTATACTCACCTTTCTGTGATTTTCCTTTCCTGACGCATCCCATGGCAGCACACAGGGTCCCACCCCTCTAAGGTGATAGTTACTGAGAATGCAACGGTGGATGCCTCTTCGAGCTAACCAGTCCCATCAGGTTGTGGAGGCGGAGTCACAACCCAATGTGAGTGCTGCCGTGGGAATGCGTCAGGAAAGGAAAATTGCGCAAAGGTGCGTATACAATTTTATGTTTTTTAGTGATCTCAGACTCCTCCAAACCTTCATTTATTTTATTTTTTTCTAATCTAACGTCCTGAAATGGGTTTTGGGCTGTGGGCTTTGGGCTGAGGGTTTCGGGATTTGGGCTGCGGGTTTTTGGCTGCGGCCTGTGAGTTTTGGGCTGTGGGCTAAAGAAGAGGTTTGGGAGTAAATGGAGAATGACAGAGGGAGGCACAAACATACAGAAAAATTTCATGACAATTTACAAGGACATTAACTAAAATGTCTGTCTATCTTTATATTTGATTTATTTTTATTTTTTTATAAAACAAGACCAAAAAACATACATACTATTTTATCATATCACTTATCTTATCTATGTTTTTATATATATATATATATATATATATATATATATATATATATATATATATATATATATATATATATATATTTTATTTATTTTTTTTGTATTTTTTTTTCAAACAAACAGAAGTGAGGGGAAAGGGAGAGGTTTGGTAGTTAACAGAGGATGTGATGAGGAATCAGAAGCGCACAGTAAGAAACAATTTCATGACAAATAATTTACAAGTACATTGACTATAATATCCATCTTATCTATACAAGAACAAAAAACATGCATACTATCTTATCATATCACTATCTTATCTATGTTTACTAAAAAAAAAAAAAAATTATTTTTAAATTTATATATTTATTTTAAAGCAGAAGTGAGGGGAAAGGGAAAGGTCCAATAGTTAACCACTTCATGCCCAATGTACATCATGACATCATAGACTTTGAGGGGGATAGCTGAATGATGCCTGTAGCTATAGGCACATTCAGATATTGTATTTTTTCGGCAGGCGACTCTGTGCACCATAAGAACAATCCCAGCGTCAGTTCAGCCGCTAGATCATTCTTACAGGCCTGCTTTTCCTGGGCTCGCCTGTACGATCGGCGACCCGGAGAAAGAAACAGTCGCAAACAGAAGTTTACCATAGAGATTTATGACGTTATGATGTCACGTCTGGGCTGGCGGATGTAAACAAAGCCGAGGACGTGGTTGGACTTTATTTTTTTTATGATCCAACTTCCTGAAAGTTGTTATGGGCTTTAGACTTTATGCTATGGGCTTTAGACTTTATGCTATGGGCTTTAGACTTTATGCTATGGGCTTTGGGCTATAAGCTTTGGGCTCTGGGCTTTGTAGTGTTCATAGAGCAGTGTACATGACTGCAACTAATGTGCACTGCTCATTCGGATCAGACGTGCGGGGAAAAAGAAGGGGTGTAGGAGGACCATTAACTAATGGATGTGTATGAATTTTTGGTGATAATTGTCTGGAACGCTCACCTGGAAAGCTTGAAGCTGCATCAGGATGAAGCGACTCCTTTTCGGTGATAATTGTCTGGAGCGCTCACCTGGAAAGCTTGAAGCTGCATCAGGATGAAGCGACTCCTTTTTGGTGATAATTGTCTGGATCGCTCACCTGGAAAGCTTGAAGCTGCATCAGGATGAAGCGACTCCTTTTCGGTGATAATTGTCTGGAGTGCTCACCTGGAAAGCTTGAAGCTGCATCAGGATGAAGCGACTCCTTATCGGTGATAATTTTCTGGAAACATTTGCTTTGTTTGTTATAAGATTTTTTCTCCTTCAGGAATGTGCTCTGATAGGCTGCACTAAACCGCACTGATGAGATGGCACTGATGGGCTGCACTGATGAGGTGGCTTTGAGGTTGGAACTAGGGATGCACCGAATGGGTTTTTTGGTGCCGAAACCGATACCGAAAATGAAAAATACACTAGGCCGAAAACCAAAACCGATACCGAAACAGCACCGATACCGAAAATGACTGTTTTTAAAAAATATTTTTATACAGTAGGTGGTCAGAGACTGGGGACATGGTACAGGAGGTGGTCAGAGACTGGGGACATGGTACAGGAGGTGATCAGAGACTGGGGACATGGTACAGGAGGTGGTCAGAGACTGGGGACATGGTACAGGAGGTGGTCAGAGACTGGGGACATGGTACAGGAGGTGGTCAGAGACTGGGGACATGGTACAGGAGATGGTCAGAGACTGGGGACATGGTACAAGAGATGGTCAGAGACTGTGGACATGGTACAGGAGATGGTCAGAGACTGGGAACATGGTACAGGAGGTGGTCAGAGACTGGGGACATGGTACAGGAGGTGGTCAGAGACTGGGGACATGGTACAGGAGGTGGTCAGAGACTGGGGACATGGTACAGGAGGTGGTCAGAGACTGGGGACATGGTACAGGAGATGGTCAGAGACTGGGGACATGGTACAGGAGATGGTCAGAGACTGGGGACATGGTACAGGAGATGGTCAGAGACTGGGGACATGGTACAGGAGATGGTCAGAGACTGGGGACGTGGTACAGGAGATGGTCAGAGACTGGGGACGTGGTACAGGAGGTGGTCAGAGACTGGAGACGTGGTACAGGAGGTGGTCAGAGACTGGAGACGTGGTACAGGAGGTGGTCAGAGACTGGGGACGTGGTACAGGAGGTGGTCAGAGACTGGGGACATGGTACAGGAGGTGGTCAGAGACTGGGGACTTGGTACAGGAGGTGGTCAGAGACTGGGGACATGGTACAGGAGGTGGTCAGAGACTGGGGACATGGTACAGGAGGTGGTCAGAGACTGGGGACGTGGTACAGGAGGTGGTCAGAGACTGGGGACATGGTACAGGAGGTGGTCAGAGACTGGGGACATGGTACAGGAGATGGTCAGAGACTGCAGACGTGGTACAGGAGATGGTCAGAGACTGGGGACGTGGTACAGGAGATGGTCAGAAATTGCACACATGATACAATTGATACAATGCAGCCAGCCAGTGTCCCCTGTTGCAGCCAGTGTGTCCCCTCATAGCAGCCAGTGTCTCCCCTCATAGCAGCCAGTGTCTCCCCTCATAGCAGCCAGTGTCTCCCCTCATAGCAGCCAGTGTCTCCCCTCATAACAGCCAGTGTCTACCCTCATAGCAGCCAGTGTGTCCCCTCATAGCAGCCAGTGTGTCCCCTCATAGCAGCCAGTGTCTCCCCTCAGAGCAGCCAGTGTGTCCCCTCATAGCAGCCAGTGTGTCCCCTCATAGCAGCCAGTGTCTCCCCTCATAGCAGCTAACCTGTAAAGAGAAGAGAGAAGAGGAGAGTCCCCTCCGTCGCCTGTTTGATCACAGCAGGGGAACATCATAGCTTTCAGTTCAATAGCTGTGTGTTCCCGGCCGCGCGCCGTCACGTAAGCCCCTCCCCCTTGTCAGGGCACTTTGATAGACAGATCATCCGTCCAATCCTACGGGTGATCTGTCTATCAAAGTGCCCGTACAAGGGGGAGGGGCTGTACGTGACGGCGCACGGCCGGGAACACACAGCTATTGAAATAAAAGCTGTGATGTTCCCGCTCTGTGATTAAACAGGTGGTGGAGACGGCTCTCCTGCACTATTTGGAATGTTATAACTTTTCATGATGGGCGCACCAGGGGTGGGGGGCGGAGCCCCGCCCCCTACCCTGGCCCCGCCCCATTTTCGGCTCCATTATTGGCCGTTTTTCTCTTTCGGCAAATTTCGGTGCATCCCTAGTTGGAACTGATGGGCACTGACAGGAAGCACTGATGAGCACCAATAGGCAGCACTGAGGTGCCATTGATGGGAACTTATAGGTGGCACTTATAGGCAACACTGAGGTGGCACTGATGGGCACTGTCAGGTGGCACTAATGGGCACTGATAGGCAGCACTAACGTGGCTATGACAGGTGACACTGATGGGCAGCACTGACAGGTGGCACTGATGGGCAGCACTGAAAGGTGGCACTGGGCAGCACTGAGGTGGAACTGGATGGCACTGGCAGGTGACACTGGCCGGTGGCAATGGTTGGCATTGGCAGATGGCACTAATTGGTATGTGGCACTGGTTGGGATTGGCAGATGGCACTGGATGGCAATGGCGGGTTTTACAGCCGATAGTGTAACTGAATGCTCTCTGCAGCACTGCGGTGTGTGAAACGGTATGGAGAAAGAGAGGAGCTGACAAATTTAGAGTGATGTCGGAGGTGGTCGGGACATGGGGTGGTCGGGACATGGGGTGGTCGGGACATGGGGTGGGCGGGACCCGGCAGTTATCCAGCCAATGATTGGGCTGTTTAAGAAAGGGGCGGGTGTTGGATAGCTGGGTCTCGCCCACCCCGGGTCCTGCCCACCCCGACATTCAACCTCAATTTTGACAGCTCCTCTCTCTCTCCATACAGTTTCACACACCATGGCGCTGCTCTGCCAACAGAGTGTGGAGAAGGGAGGAGGAAGCTCTCGCCATGTCAGCGGCTGTTGCGTTGCTCCCTTCCTGCTCCATCCCCACTACCGCCGCTAATAACTTTACCAGACAGTGCTCTGTGTGAGGAGGGCATACGAGGCCCACAAGGCACCTCCACTTTCCTGGTCAAGACCCCACAGCCCGCCCTGTAGCAGGGACACCTGTCACTGACAAAAGCCCAGGCCCCAGGGCACAATTTCTAGTCGCAATGGTAACCTGGCGCCTGGGATTTGTCGAGCCCTGCTCTATAGGGATCATTACCACATTACCACCTATCGATTACCTCATACTCATCGTCCTCTTCAAGAACCTGAAAGTCAAGCTACACCTCTTCAATGTCAAAGTACCACACATTGCGATTTTCATCAAGCTGAACCTCAAACCTGTCGTTGAGCCACTCGTCAATGTCAATGTGGATTCCATGGTCCTGCTGGGGGATGGCAATAGGAGCCCGGCACAGTGGACAGGTTGCGCTTTGCTCGATCCAACGTTGGATGCAGCCCATGTGGAACTCGTGAGCGCAGGTCAGAATGGCCGTGTCTTCTCCATCTTCATACCCTGCAAGACAAATTGTACAGCTCACCTGCTCCTCGCCACGCAGCTCCATGGCTGGCGGCGGTGCTGGAAGATGGTCAGCCACCCTGTCGCGGTCTCTCGGCGAATGGCTCCTGTTCCTGAGTGGGTCTGCCTCCTGTCTCCGCCGATGTGGGGCTCTGGATCGCGTCCTGTGGGCGATTGGTGACTCGTCGCTGTCCTGACGTGAGCGCCTTCGCCGGGATCTGGGACGTGAAGGCCGAGGCATCCTGTTGAAATTCTGTATACCTGCAAAAAACTAAACTATTAATGATAATATTCTAATAAGGGTTAGTAATAGTGATAAATATCAATAAAAATGATAAAAATTGTGGTTATTTGCCATCAGTTGCTGAAAATCGCAGTGAAATACGGTTTTGCATTTTACACGTATTTATAACAGTAAAGTCAGTTTATATAGTGAAATACAGGATTTACAACTCCGTCTGGCTACTTAGATCTTGAATTTTAAAAGCAGCGGCAACCCTGCTCATCTCATAGGTTTGCTAATCTGACAGAACTTCGCTGCTTTTAAAATTCAACATCTAAGCAGTCAGACGGAGTTCTAAGTCCAATATTTCACTATAGAAACTAACTTTACTGTTATAAATACGTCTAAAATGCAAAACTCCGGTGGGTGTAACAACATCTACCCCCCATCACCCCCCTTCTGTGTTCACTCATCTACCCCCCATCACCCCCCTTCTGTGTTCACTCATCTACCCTCCATCACCCCCCTTCTGTGTTCACTCATCTACCCCCCATCACCCCATTCTGTGTTCACTCAACTACCCCCCATCTCCCCCCCTTCTGTGTTCACTCATCTACCCCTCATAACTCCCCCTCTGTGTTCACTCATCTACCCCCATCACCCCCCTTCTGTGTTCACTCATCTACCCCCCATCACCCCCCTTCCGTGTTCACTCATCTACCCCCCATCACCCTCCCTTCCGTGTTCACTCATCTACCCCCCATCACCCCCCTTCTGTGTTCACTCATCTACCCCATCACCCCCCTTCTGTGTTCACTCATCTACCCCTCATAACTCCCCCTCTGTGTTCACTCATCTACCCCCCATCACCCCCCTTCCGTGTTCTCTCATCTACCCCGGATCACCCCCCCCCCCCCGTTTTCACTCATCTACCCCTCCATCACCCCCCTACATGTTCACTCATCTGCCCCCATCACCCCCCCTCCTTGTTCACTCATCTGCTCCCCATGTTCATTCATGTATCACCCCCCCCCCTCCCCCAATTACCTCTCTCAGTGCTCACTAACCCCCCCATTCACTCATCTGCCCCATCATCCCCCTCCCCATCCATGCTCACTAACCCCCCATGTTCAGTCATCTACCCCCATGTTCATTCATCTATCTCACCCCCCACCTGTTCACTCATCACCCCCTTCCCCAATCAACACCCCTGTATTCACTCATCTTCCCCCCATCACCCACCTCAGTGCTCACTATCCCCCGCCCCCCGTGTTCAGCACCACCTGAATCGGATGACCAATTCCCAATAAGTACTTCTTGTATTACTTTTGCTGATATTTGAATTATTGGTGTGAAATTTTGTGCGTTCAGCTGGACATTTCTATCCCCTCCATGTCATCCTCCTGGGAGAAGTCAGTTTTTTTTTATCAGCAAAACAAGCTGTCATGCAGATGTAGCAGTTAGAGGGTTGAGCCAAACCATTTGCCACTGATAGGTGATTGCAGTGATCAGCTCTTTTATTTATTTGTGTAAAACCTTTATCCCAAAAAATCTGTTGTTCTAACTGCTTGTGAGTCTTAAGTGTGACCTGGAGATTGGCTCCAATTTGGTAGTGTATGTAAATCTGCTAGTACATCTAATACCCCCTCTCCCCAGACCAACAATGCTGAAGTCCTCTGTACTTCAGCTCCGGAAGATTTACCCCCCCCCCCTTAATGACCGAGCCATTTCTTGCGATATGGCACTGCGTTATTTTAACTAACAATTGCATGGTCGTGCGACTCTGTACCCAAATAAAATGTATGTCCTTTCACCCCCCCCCCCCCCCACAAATACAGCTTTCTTTTGGTGGTATTTTATCACCTCTGCTTTTTGTTTTTTTTCCGCTAGAAACAAAATAGATAGAAAAAAAAAGACAATTTTGGAAAAAATAAATATTTTTTCTTTGTGCTATAAGGGCCGATTCACACTGGTTCGCTGTGTGAGATCGCATGGGATTCGCACCGCACTGCAGTGCAAATCGCATGCAATGTCCGCGCAATGCGATTTCAGCCATACAGATGGTGGCATTCGGACAAAACTCGCTCAGGAAACTATTTTTTGGTCTGCACCAGAATTGAATCGCAGGGTGTTCACACCTATGCGATCCGATTCATGTCCGAACTGACAGTTTGCAGTGCGGTATGCGAGCTGAAATGGGGGTGCCATTAACACTGTATTGACACTCAGGCCGCGTACACACGCAGGGACTGTTCGCCGAAACTGTCCGCTGAAACCAAGTTTCAGCGGACAGTCCGCTCGTGTGTGGGCTTTCAGCGGACAGTTTCAGCGAACAGTCCGCTGAACAAGGTTTTTCGGAAATTCCGAAAAACTGTCCGCTGAAACCTTGTTTCAGCGGACAGTCCCCGCGTGTGTAGGCTTGTTCGTCAAACAAAGTTGCGCGCATGCTCAGAAAGGATTTTCACGCCGAAAGTTATAATGCAGTGTATAGGACGTCGTATTTTTCCTCCCGTCGTACGTGCCGTTCACGTCATCGCGCACGGTTTCAGCAAACTGTTCGTCCGTCGTGTGTGGCCATGTCCGTCCATGCTAATTTTGAGCGGACTGTTTGCCGAAACTGTTTGACGGACA
Source organism: Lithobates pipiens (assembly GCF_037356315.1). Taxonomy (NCBI): domain Eukaryota; kingdom Metazoa; phylum Chordata; class Amphibia; order Anura; family Ranidae; genus Lithobates; species Lithobates pipiens. The sequence continues at coordinate 161,388,640 of NW_027507758.1, read as the reverse complement.
AAGTTGGGCGAACAGTCCCCGCGTGTGTACGCGGCCTCAGAGTGGTTCGCATATGGCAATGTGAAGTGCCGTGCGAGTCGGGTGCAATGCAGGAACTCGCAGGGTTTCCGCATCGCACTGGTGTGAACCCAGCCTTAAACACATCCAATAAAAAATGTAAAAAAATCACATTTCATTATCATTTCAGGCCAATATGTATTCTGCTACATATTTTTGGTACAAAATCCCAATAAGTGAATATTGATTGGTTTGCACAAAAGTTATTGTGTTTACAGACTATGGGATATATTTATGGAATTTTTTTTTATTTCTTTTTTTTTACTAGTAATGGCGGTGATCAGGGACTCATAGCGGGACTGCGAGATTGCAGCTTTAAAACTGGACACCTTACAAGCACATTTTTGTGAACCAGTGACGCTAATACTGTGATCAGTGCTAAAAATATGCACTGTCACTGTACTAATGACACTGGCAGGGAAGGGTTTACCATCTTGGGCGATCAAAGGGTTAAATGTGTGACCAACGTGTGGTACTGTGTGTGCTCTGTGCTGTTTTCTACTTCCTGCTTTGCAGGGAGAAACAAACCGTACATTGCTGCTGTCAGAAGAGATTACATGGGGCTCTCTCTCAGTACATATTGTTAGCACTGATCACTGTATTAGTGTCACTGGTTCCCACAAAGTGTCAAAAGTGTCACTAATGCCGCGTACACACGAGTGGAATGTCCGACAGAAAAAGTTAGACGGAATCTTTTCATCGGATATTCCGATCGTGTGTGGGCCTCATCTGACTTTTATTTTTTTTGAAAATTCTGACGGACCTAGAAATAGAAAATCGTTTTAAATATTTCCGGTGGAACCAATTCCTATGGGGAAAACCCTCGTCTGTATGCTGTTCCAACGGACCAAAAACGACGCATTCTCTGAAGCAAGTACGAGATGGCAGCTATTGGCTACTGGCTATTGAACTTCCCTTTTCTCGTCCCGTCGTACGTGTTGTACATCACCGCGTTCTAGGCGGTCGGACTTTGGTGTGATTGTGTGTAGGCAAGACACAAGATTTTCCGTCAGAAAAACCTTTGGCGTTTATTCCGATGGGAAAACCAGTCGTGTGTAAGTGGCATTAGTGTACGATTTATCCACCGCAATATCGCAGTCCCGCTATGAGTCACTGATTGCTGCCATTACTAGTAAAAAAAAAAAATATGTTCCCGGATTTCATTTTAAAAATCTGGTCACCTTATTTTAGGGTGAAATATGTAACCTGTTTCCAGTACTGTAGCTGCCCTACGAAGTCCACACCTCATCAGTGCCACCTATCGGTGCTCATCAGTACTGCATATTAGTGTCACTGTCACATGACATAAAAAAAGTATCAGCAATCGGTATCATCAAGTATTTTATAAAAAAAAAATGTCAGTACTTTTACTCCGTCTTAAAGTGTTATTGGCGCAACCCTATTTAAAAATGGAAGTATAGGTAAAACGTTTTTTCCTGGTGCCTCCATGGCAGCATACCTGTGACAAGCTCCGCCTTGGCTCCTCCCTCAGGACTAGTGAATATTATAAAAGAAAAGGTTAGTACAGCCCCCGCATTCTCCTTTTTTTCCTCATACCTCATGGCAGTGAATCCTGGTCGGCGTCCTTACCTTCTGCATTCGGCAGCGTCCGTCCGGGTTCAAGCCTCTCCCGGACGCAGTTCCTTCTCTTGGGCAGCTAAATGCGCTTATAAGGTTGGAAGTCCCTTCTGTAGGATCTTTTGGAACAAGCAGTTTGTCTCTTAAGTAAGAGCTTTACCTGCAGTATGGGCGTTCAGGCTCCAGTCTATGGCAGCAGTGGTGGCAGCTTTTGTTCTGTCCCTGAGACTTGTTGTTTCCCTCCTGTCTCATCTGTCCTTTCTCTCTCGCTCTCTTGCGCTCTGTTCCCCTGGTCCCCATAGCTTAGGAGGCCCCCCCTTCCCTTCCCACGTGCGTCTGTCATCCTCAGACTCACTAGGGGCCGCGCGCGGCGAGTCTGTGTCATTTTATAATAGTTTAGCGTCTGCGCATGCGCCGGCGGGTCGTATGTTTCGACGGCCAGTCTCGACGTTCGGCGCTTGCGCGGTAGCGTCGGAGGATTCGACGGCCATTTTTACTGAGGGCGAATGGTTCTTTTTTGCCCTCAGAGTGTCAGGGGAGGAGCTCAAGCACTTCCCCTCCTCCTATTTATTTCCCCAGCAGCACAAGTGAAATGCCTGTGGTCAACAAGAGAATTACACTCTAAAGTTCCAGGCTATACCCACCCCTGTTAAGGTAAGGCATGTCTTAATGCATTTGTTTTCTTATACATGTGAGCATGCAAATATATTTATGTATAGCTCTGATGGAATAACTCGTTCATTAATTTATTAATTGATTTATTAATATTATTAAATTATTTAAAAAATTTATTTTTTCATCGGAGCCTCCAAAATAAAAAACAAAAATAAAAAGATGGATGTTTTTAAAAAAAAAACAAAAAAACACAGCACACAGTAGCAGGGGGGGGGGAGTCGTTACTTATGTAGGCAAATTCCCTTTTTTCCGTGAATCAGCACACGACCGGTTGACGCCTTTTTCCTCTGACTCTTTCCTAGCCGTTACCTCTGCTAAGCCGCCTAACATGAGCCTTTTGCCGCCCGCTCAAGATCCTACTATACTCCCAAGGTAAGGACCTACGCCCAGGTAAGTTTAAAAAAAAAAAAAAAAAAAAGAGTGCACTAAGGACAATACTTTTTGTATTTCAGTCCTGTACGCCAGAAGACGTCTAAGAAGACCTCAAGGCGATACGAAGATGATGATGATGATTCCTGTCACAGCAGGGACAGGTCGCCCAGGCATGGGCATTACAGAAGTGGCAGGAAAGCTTCAGCCAAGAGGCGCCGTTATTCGCGCTCCCCGAGACCTAGACCTAATAGATGTCAGGCCTGCGGAGGCACCCCACTTCCGGACAATCTAATTTGTCGAGATTGCCTTAGAGACTATGCAGCAGACAGAGAGTCTGAGGGCCTACAGGTGGCAGATCTCCTTAAAAAGGCAGTAAAAGACTCCCTTGCGGAATTGGTCGCCACAATGCCGACCCAACAACCGGAATCCCCTCCTCAGGAACGGATGGCTGAGGCCTCCATTCCCGTTCCATCCACGAGTGGAAGTGGTCGTCCGTTCCCTCCCTCCTCCTCTAAGCATCAGGACGAAATGGCCATTTCAGAGGATTCTTCAGATGACACAGATGCCTCTGGCTTTGCCTTTGCCATGGTCCAGCCCTATGTGCAGGCTGTTAAACAAGCAATCGGTTGGGAGGATTCCAACGCGGAGGTCAGGAAGTCCAAATCATACTTCCCTTTCCTTAAGCGCCAGATCTCCTTCTTCCCTCTTATGGAGGAAATCAGGGAAGTGATCGAGGAAGAATGGGGGAGGACAGACAAAAGACTTTCCACCAATCGATTGGGAAAATTATACCCTCTCTCCGAGGCAGATTCCAAAATGCTGGACGGCCCTCCGGTGGTAGATGCTGCAGTGGTAAGGCTGGCCAAGAATGTCACCCTGCCCCTAGATGATTCAACCTCCTTCAAGGACCCTCTGGACAGGAGGATGGACCCCGACCTTAAGAAGGCCTATCAGATGGCAGGAAATGCCTGTAAACCTGCAATAGCTCTGACATCAGTGTCCAACGCGTTACGCGTCTGGACAGATAATATAGAGTCGGCAATCCAACAGGATATCCCTAAAGAAGAGATAATCAGGGCATTGGATGAGCTGAAGCTCTCAGCTGACTTCATTGGGGAGGCCGCCATCGATTCGATTCGTTGCTCCGCAAGGGCAATGCTCCACACAGTAATGGCCAAAAGGGCACTGTGGCTAAAACCATGGGCAGCGGACGTTGCCTCGAAGCAAAATTGGTGCAAGATACCTTTTGACGGTAAAGCCTTGTTCGGGGAAAAACTTGACAAAGCCATCTCTCGGGTCACTGGCGGAAAGTCAGGCCTACTTCCTCAGGACAGGCGATCCAGACGCTTCAGATCATCTGCACCAAGGTTCCAATATTCCAAAAATAGGGACTACCGACAATCCAGACAAGGGAAAGGCTTCAGGCACAACTGGAAAAGCACACAGTCTACGTTTCTCAAGTCCAGGAGGCAGAGGCCAGTGCCTACCCCACAGGATCCATCAAAATCCTTTTGACGCCAGGCCGGCCCAAGTGATCCCTGTGGGGGCCAGGTTGAAACAGTTCTCAAAAATTTGGGAACAAAAATGCAGGGATCCTTGGGTAGTTGCAACAGTCAAACATGGTCATTTCTTGTCCTTCCTAAACAAACCCCCCAAGGACTTTTTTTCTCCGACAAGGGTATCAAGATCTCCTCAAAAAGCGGAAGCTCTGAAGCAATTTCTTCTTTCCCTACAGGAACAATGAGCAGTAGTTCCAGTGCCTCCATCCGAGAGATTTTTAGGTTTCTATTCCACTCTGTTTCTAGTCCCCAAAAGAAACAGAGGGTGGAGACCCGTGATAGACCTAAAGAGGCTAAATCGCTATATCTTTCTGGAAAAGTTCAAGATGGAGTCTCTTCAGACGATTATTCGCGTAGTCCAACCGGGGGATTGGAGGTTGTCAATAGACCTGCAAGACGCTTACTTACACATACCCATACTCCCTACGTTCCAGAAATACCTGAGATTCGCGGTGGGGCAAGTACATCTCCAATTTCAGAGCCTTCCATTTGGCCTCTGCACGTCACCCAGAGTCTTTACAAAAACCCTGATTGCCATCATAGCACCTCTGAGAGAATTGGGGCTCCGGGTGTATCACTATCTGGACGACCTTCTACTCTTGGCGAAGGACCCAACCCAGTTATTAGAACACAGGAATATCCTGTTAACAACACTAGTGGATTTTGGATGGAAGATAAACTACGAGAAAAGTCTTCTCTCTCCGACTCAAGAGATGGTCTATCTGGGAGCCCTGTTCAATACAATGAACGGATCGGTGTCTCTCCCACCTCAGAAGGTATCTTCCATTGTCCAACAGATGAAGAAGGTGAGCTCGAGATCCTACCTGACAGCCTCAAATTGTTTGAGCCTGATAGGTCGGATGTCATCATGCATCCCTATGGTCCCCTGGGCCCACTGGCATTTGAGACATTTTCAGCTGGAGTTCTTAAGAATGTGGAACAAACGATATCTATCCCAACCCATACGCCTAACGACCCGGATGCTCAGGAGTCTACATTGGTGGATGAAGAGACAGTCGCTTCTGAAGTCTCGCCCGCTAGGGCATGTCGACTGGATCATAATTACTACCGATGCCAGCGCAGCTGGTTGGGGAGCACATTCCAACAAGACCTCAGTACAAGGAAGATGGTCCTTCAATGCAGCCGGCATGGTGTCCAATGTCCTGGAGCTCAGAGCGGCCTATCTTGCACTGCTAGCCCTGGAATTTGAGATTTCGGGCAAACCAGTTCTCCTCAGGATGGACAACAGGGCCGCGGTATCTAATGTGCACCGTCAAGGGGGAACGCGCAGCAGATCTCTCCTGAACGAGGTGGAGCCCATATTCCTCTGGGCCGAAAGGAATCTGAAGGATCTGAGGGCAGTCTATCTGCCCGGCCATCTCAACTCAAGGGCAGACGGCCTTTCCCGCAGGTTCGCAGACACCAACGAGTGGTCCTTACACCCGGAAATCTTCAACTGGATAATGATCCAGTGGGGGCCCCTCGAGCTAGACCTCTTTGCGACAGCATCCAACACCAAACTCCCAAGGTTTATCTCGAGGTTTCCGCACCCCCAGGCGGAGGCAACAGATGCCCTCTCAGCCCCTTGGGCATGCGATCGGGCCTACGCTTTTCCTCCACGGCCCCTCATACCGAGGTTCCTGTCAAGGCTCGTGAGGGAGACATCGACGGTGATAGCGATTCTACCATACTGGCCAAGAAGGCCTTGGTTCCCTACGGCAATGGATCTGAGCACCAGTCCTCCAGTCAAGGTTCCAATAATACCCCTCCTCCAGATCCCCGCAGGCTGGACCTTCACATCTGGCAACTGAAAGGAAAAGGTTCCAATCCCTGGGGTGCTCCGACAAAGTGATCGCAACCCTGCTCAAAGCAAGAAAACCATCCACGAACAACATATATGATAAAGTATGGAACAAGTTCAGGACCTTCATGCTTGATAGAAACGGTGATCCAGGTTCCCCTTCGTCATCTCAAATTCTTGAGTTCTTGCAGGCAGGCCTGGACCTAGGTCTTGCATTAGGTACATTGAAGGTACAGGTGTCAGCGATCTATGCAGCAACCAGTAGAAGATGGGTGGAGGATCCATTGTTAATCCAATTCTTTAAGGCCGTCAGGAAGATCAGACCACCAACCAAACAATCTTTTCCCACTTGGGACCTTACGGTCATCCTGGAGTCCTTAGCCAATCCACCCTTTGCCCCTTCGAACTCAATATCGCTCTGGAATCTAACTTTAAAATTAGCCTTTCTGATAGCCATAACCTCCGGCAGACGGGTGTCAGAGCTCCAAGCTTTGGGAGCAGATCATGATCACATTGTATTTTACCCAGATAGAGTGGAACTCAGAACAGTACGAGGGTTCATTCCCAAGGTCGCTTCATCCTTGAGCATGTCAGAACCCTGGGCACTCCCAACATTTTCTGAACAGGACTCTGTCACTCTTCATGAATTAGACATCGCCTCCACTCTGAAATGCTATCTGCAAGCCACAGCTTCATTCAGGGCTTCCATCAGACTGTTCATAATTCCCTGGGGAAAATACAAAGGAAAGGAGGCATCAGCCAGAACGATCGCTTCATGGATCGTCAAGCTCATCCACAAGGTGTACAGGACAAAGGGACTAGAGACCCCTTCGGCGGTCAGGGCGCACTCCACAAGAGCGGTTTCTGCCTCTTGGGCGGCAAGAGCGAATGTGTCGATCAAAACTATTTGTCGGGCAGCGACCTGGTCGTCCCAACACACATTCCTGAAACATTACAGGGTGGACCCAGGAGCTCTCTCCTCAGTGGAAGTTGGCAGACAGGCAGTCACTTCGGCCTTCGCCTCTTCTAAATAATAAATTCTTTAAATAAACCTCTAAGCATTATCCCACCCATCTCAGCTAGTTATTTGTCACAGGTATGCTGCCATGGAGGCACCAGGAAAACAGAAAATTGTACCATACTTACCGTAATTTTCTTTTCCTGGTGCCTATCCATGGCAGCATACATTCCCACCCTCGGTATTCTATATTAACGAGAATGCGGGGGCTGTACTAACCTTTTCTTTTATAATATTCACTAGTCCTGAGAGAGGGGCCAAGGCGGAGCTTGTCACAGGTATGCTGCCATGAATAGGCACCAGGAAAAGAAAATTACGGTAAGTATGGTACAATTTTCTGTTATTTTTGGATAGAGCAAGAGAGGGTTATAACCCATGCCAGATTTTTTTTTTATTATTATTATTTGTTTTCACCATCTGTGTCCCATTTTGGAGATTTTCCCTCACTTCCTGTCTCATAGCCAAACAGGATATGAGAGGAAGCATACAGTGCCAGACTGTCAGAGCCCATGCCATAAATGGCGTCTCCTATGCGGAGTGACGTCATATCGCCCCTGGCCACTCATGTACCCTGAGGCCATGAACCCGGAAGGCCGGGTGAAGATGGAAGTTCTGTCAGCAGTGAAAGTGCGCCATTGCAGGGCTTTGTTTTAAGGTAAGTCTCTATTAATGTGCTAGTATGCAATACATACTAGCACATTATGACATTGCCTTACGGGGGGAGTTTTTTTTGTTTTGTTTTTACTGCAGTTTACTACCACTTTAAGGGAATCCCTGGGGGAACCCCAATTAACCAGAACTGGTGTCCCCATTGGAAGATTTCCTCTCAATTACTTTTCTGGGGACACCCCAAAATGTGGGATTTTCTTTACTTTCAATGATAATGGTAAACAGGACTAATAGAGAGGACGAGTCTCCATAAAGCCGAGTCCCACGCACATTTTACACTCACCACCACCCACCACTAATGTGTACCCTTAAAACAAATTGCCATTTTTTTGTGTGATCACTTAATTTTTTTCAACATTTCTTTTTCCACTTTCTCCTTTGTGGCCGCTGCTAACTTTTTGGTTCCTGGAGGGGGAGGAGAGGTTTACATAACAAAGGGGCGGCGACTTCCCCCAGCGCCCCCCACTACTGCCCCTGACACGCCCCCCTGACACATTTTGTTTGGGAGGCACGTCGCACGACCGCGCAATTGTCAGTTAAAGCGACGCAGTGCAAAAAGTGCTCTGGTCTTTGGGCGGACAAATGGTCTGGGGCTGAAGTGGTTAAAAGAAGCCCGTCACCTTTGATGTCACTTAGTCATGTGACCCTACTGTGCCTAGTAGTCAATTTTTTTCTTCCCAAGCACTGTCACATGACCAAGTGCTTTCACTGGTCCCCGGTCTGACTGCAGCACTGATTTTAGTGCTGGCTGTAACAAAGTAACGAGAGCGCAGGCAATGTGAGTAGGCAGGGGGCGCTTTGCTCGTCATGGTATTTGATCACCTCTGGGGGCTTTTAATTTTTGTTAAAAAAAATTAAAAAGACAAATTAAAAAAATAAATAATACAAAACTGTTTTATATTTTGTTATAAAATGTTGAAAACTGGAATTTTTTCTTGGTATTTGCAAGGCTGTTTAAATGGGCTTTTGCATGCATCCTCTGCAGCATTAAAAGGGTATACTGCAGGCCACATATTAACGAGGTGCATTGGCTCCATCAGATTCAGGGTGAAAGTGTATTCCGCTAACTCCAAGCCAGGGTGTGGTATGAGCAGGGAAAAGTGTACCAGAGGTATGTGGCCTGAACAGGCTAAGGTGTGTGCGAAGAGATCCAGTCAGAGTATGGGGTAAGGTCAGGCACGTCTTTAAGGTGGGGCAAAAGGGGAAGCTGCCCGGGCCCAGTTATTTTTGTGGGGACCAAAGCAGCTGCCCCTTGAACCCAGGGGTTGCTCATAGCTACAGGGGCCCATGCTGCCTCCCTATCATGTCAGTGTAGCTGAGCGCTCTCCCCTCACACCGCTGCACAGGCACTACAGGTCTCGGGTCTGCTGTGCTAACACAGGGAAAAGGCGCAGCTGCAGGTTGTCTGTGTGCTCGAAACCTCCTGCCAGCAGCCAGCTCTGTCTAATTGCTGCTCACTCCTTCTTCCCCCTCCCTCCAGCTAAGCAGAATGAGCTGCCAATCAGAAGAGACTTGAGGGGCATGAATGGGACATGTAGTCTCAAGGAATGGCCTATTCACCAAAGTCCATGGGGCCTGAACTCGACCCTGCTTTTTGTAGAGGGAGCAAGATTTGCCCAGGCAAAAATTCACCAGGATGGCGCAGTGTTATGGGGAGAGTTGGTGAGCGGTACAGTTACAGTCCCCCCCATTAGAGACTGATCTGCTGAAAAGCCACCAAACGAGTACTATGTGGGGGAGACTGGAAGAGTGAGAAGACGTGTTGCTGAGCCACTGCCAGGATATAGACCTTGCTGCAGTGCCTACTGTAGATGTCACAGGTAACCAAGCAGTGAGCTTTAATGATGTGCTGTTATCTCTAGCAACCATTAAGTGGTAATGATGCACAGTAACCTATAGCAGGGGTCTTCAAGCTACGGCCCTCCAGTTGTTCAGAAACTACAATTCCCATCATGCCTAGTCATGTCTGTGAATGTTTTACAATGCCTCATGGGATGCGTAGCTCCAACAGCTGGAGGGCCATAGTTTGAAGATCCCTGACCTATAGCAACCAATCAGTGAGCCGTAATGTGCAGTAACTTTTAGCAACAAAGCAGCTGTAATGTGTGTTGTTTCCTCTAGCAACCAGTTATTGAGTGGTAATGATGTGCTGTATCCTCTGGCAACCAAGCTCAATTGCTGCCTGATCTGCTGTAGTAAACTGATTTTGAGTCTAGCTGCTCTCCTAGCAGGTGGATAGCGAAATTGCATGGCAGTGGCGGTACGTCCATAAAGGGCACAGGAGCACCGCCCCCCCGTCCTGGCACCGCTCTAATCCCCATAGATTCATGCGATGCATGAATCTATCTATAGTCGCTGCTGACACCCCCTATTCAGATGTCCAGCCCCTTTTCGGGCACCTGAATTATAGCACTGGGGGTGTTTTTTGGAAGCACCTGATTAGAGCCATCAGCTCTAATAGGCGCCCAAAAATGTGAGAAGCAGGTGCAACGCTGTGCGTTCGCTTCTCACTCTGCTGTATGCTAGCAAAACAAAGGAATTCACTTTGCTAACATTAAACCCCCTTTCAGCCTATCAGGTGCGCCAAGTCTGTGTTATCTGTTTGACTGAAACAACAGGCTCTGTGATTGGACGCCTGATAGGTGTCCAATCATAGCAGAGGAAGAGCGGGCGGGAGAAGACATCAGGGTCAGGGAAGAAATGGGATGACACGGCCGCCATCCGCTGCCCCCCCGAAACAAGGTAAGGGCTGGGCAGATGGGCGGCACAGTGGCAGGATTTGACGGGCAGAGTGGCTGCAATTGATGGGTGTTTTTTTCACAATCTTTCAGTTTGTTTGCACCTCCCAAAAATTTTGAGCACCACCTCCAATAACACTGAGGCTTAGCGGAGTGTAAGGATTGAATAGGACATACGCCCCATGAATCATTCAGGCTTGTCAGTGATTACACACCAAGGATCGAAGAACTTCTATGGATATAGGCGTGGAAGCTGTTTATTAAAAAAAATTGCTTGTCTTGCAAAACGCTCTCAAACCAAGGTTTTACTGTATCATGTACCATCATTGTGCCTGACTCCGTTCCTCTCTACCCGGGTATATTTTAGGTATCCTGCCACCTTTGTGTGTCCCAGGTCCTCCTGTTACATGCTCCTTAATATTAAATAAAGCATACTGGGTGGGTGAGGAATGCTCATAATGGTCACATGAGGTGTGCAGACTCAGGAACCTAGCATTGAGACCTCACCAATAAAGTTCCCAGGAGACACGCAGTATGGCCAAAAGTAAATAGACACCCGACCATCACACCCACTGTATGTGGACAGTTCTTCAAATTATTCAGTTCAGGTGTTTTTAGTGAAAAGTATTGTTAATACAAAGATATTTTAGACAATTGTGCACTCCCAACCCCGGGGTAAAAGTTTGGGGAAGGCTCTTTTCTGTCCCAGCATGACTGTGTACAATTCCAGCTCCATGCAGATATGGTTTGGTGTGGAGGAACCTCGGTTATGTAACATTGTAGCCAAATACATTTGATATCATTTTATAGATTTGACATATAATTAAACGGTACTATGGTCCTTTAATGACTGGGTATGCTGGCCACATTTCTCAGAATTTGTTCCTATTCTGTATGTATGGACTCTGCACAGTACCTCTTCTCTTGTCCCGTATGCTGGGTGTTTTTTATCCGGTATTGTAACTTACCTAGGTGGATCCCGTATCTGTCCCCCGGCGACTCTACACTGAGAACCGAACGATCAAACACCGTTGATGGCTCGGTTCTCACAACTCCATGAGCAGAGAGCTACTGGGAGTGGGGGGATTTGTGCTAGGAGTGGGGGTTGGGGGAGGATATGTGCTAGGAGTGGGGGTTGGGGGAGGATATGTGCTGGGAGTGGGGGAGGATTTGTGCTGGGAGTGGGAGTTGGGGGAGGATTTGTGCTAGGAGTGGGGGTTGGGGGGGATTTGTGTTGGAGTGGGGGTTGGGGGAGTATTTGTGCTGGGAATGGGGGAGGATTTGTGCTAGGAGTGGGGTTTGGGGGAGTATTTGTGCTGGGAATGGGGGAGGATTTGTGCTAGGAGTGGGGGTTGGGGGAGGATTTGTGCTAGGAGTTATCCTTCATCACCAGTGCCCGGGATATGAGGGGTTAACTATCACTGATCATCACAGCACTGACATCAATGTTTACGGTGAAAATTGCATCCACTTACACCAAGGCTCCGGGATCATTGGACGCCAGGGCCTCTATACTGATTGGACCCTGGGCAAAAAATTTCTTGCCCCCCCATACAATTTCACTCTCTACCTGCCCTGAGACATACAATAAATAGCAGCTAGACTTAAAATCAGTTTACTGTATCAGATCAGGCAGCAAATACGATTGGTTTCCAGCGGTTACAGCATATCACTACTGCTTACTGACTGGTTCTTAGAGGTTACAGCTCACTGATTAGTTGCTAAAGGTTACAGCAAATGATTTCTGCTTGTTAATTGGTTGCCAGAGATTACTGTACAGTAATACTGCTCACTGATTGGTTGTTAGAGGTTACAGCACATCATTTCCTCACTGCAGGGGAGCATGATACACATATGAATGCCACCTTTATTTACATATCAATGCCACTGGCTGCAGCTATTTACTTAGTAATGCTGTCGCTATTTACATATGAATGCCGGTTATTTCCATGTAAACACAGGGTCTGCAGGTGAGTCATCTGTACACAACAATATGGCAGAGCTGGGCTGCATTAGTACCAGCATTTCACACTGAGATATTTCGGGACACAGCACAGGACTAAAACTTCAAGGAACTTAAACTAGGATGGTTGGCAAGTATGAGGCAGCTGCTTTGGGCCCCACAACAATGATAGGGCCCAGGGCAGCTGCCCCTTTTGCCCTGCCTTAAAGACTGCTGGATGCAATAATTACCCCAAAAATCGGTGTAGTGTAGACACATGTAATAATAAACCCCCGGGACTGGTGTCACTGAATGCAATAATAAACCCCCAGGACTGGTTTCAGTGGGTGCAATAATAAACCCCCGGGACTGGTGTCAGTGGGTGCAATAATAAAACCCCGGGACGGGTTTCAGTGGGTGCAATAATAAACCCCCGGGACTGGTGTCAGTGGGTGCAAAAAGAAACCCCTGATACTGGTGTCACTGGATACAATAATAAAACCCCGGAACTGGTGTCACTGGATGCAATAATAAACCCCCGGGACTGGTGTCACTGAATGCAATAATAAACCCCCGGGACTGGTGCCACTGAATGCAATAATAGACCCAAGGGACTGGTGTCACTGGATGCAATAATAAACCCCTGGGACTGGTGTCACTAAATGCAATAATAAACCCCCGGGATTGGTGTCACAGAATGCAATAATAAACCCCCGGGACTGGTGTCTGGCTGCAATAATAAACCCCTGGGACTGGTGTCAGTGGGTGCAATAATAAACCCCCGGAACTGGTGTCACTGAATGCAATAATAAATCCCCGGTACTGGTGTCACTGGATACAATAATAAAACCCCGGAACTGGTGTCACTGAATGCAATAATAAACCCCCGGGACTGGTGTCAGTGGGTGCAATAATAAACCCCTCGGACTGGTGTCACTGAATGCAATAATAAACCCCCGGTACTGGTGTCACTGGATGCAATAATAAACCCCCCGGACTGGTGTCAGTGGGTGCAATAATAAACCCCCAGGACTGGTGTCAGTGGGTGCAATAATAAACCCCCAGGACTGGTGTCAGTGGGTGCAATAATAAACCCCCAGGACTGGTGTCAGTGGGTGCAATAATAAACCCCCGGGACTGGTGTCAGTGGGTGCAATAATAAACCCCCAGGACTGGTGTCAGTGGGTGCAATAACTTCCAGAACAGGAGTGGCTGCAAAAAAAAAAAAGAAACCCTTGGCCCTCAGCAATTTCTAATTTCATGTACACGGGACGTTTTTACCTCTCCAGAACAATTTAACTTGACAGATAGTAACCCAGGTTTTAAAAAGAAAAAACATTTTTTTTTCAAAATAGCCAAAATGAAAAAGCCCTATAAACAAAACGTGGCTAAAGGCGAGTTGCCGGGTTTAGAAGCGTTTGTAGCTTGAAATGCCTCTAAACTCAACTGCCTAGAAACAACCCTCCTGTGTACATGTACTGATGAGATAACATAGGAGAGTTCAGGGGCAGCTGAAAAAAATGCCCAAATGCTCCTAAATGTCCGTTTACCAGCAGCAGTGTACATGAGGGGTAAAGGCTCATTCACACATGAGGTTGGGGGACAGTAAAACCCAGTGACTGAGCCACATTCTTACCACGCTTAACAGCAACACCCTTTTTCTGTAGCAGCTAAGGGCATAGCTATGCTGAGGCTAGGGTTGCCACCTTTTCTTCAAGTCAAACCCGAACACTTTAGCGGAGCACGGCAATTTTTTTTTTATAGTATAAACTTTATATATATTTTGCCATTAAATAACATTTCTAATCATATGAAGTTAATAACAAGAGTCCCCCTTTACATCAGAGTCCACAGAGTTCCCCTTTTACATCTGAATTCGCAGAGTTCCCTTTCACTGTAAGGGGGGACTCTGCAGACTCTGATGTAAGGGAGTACTCTGGGGCCTCTAACATAAGTAATTCTCTGAGAACCCTGATTTAAGGGGGAGCACTGAGAACTCTGATGTACGGAGAGGACTCTAATGTAAGGGAGAACACTGTGGCTTCTGGTGTAAAGGGGAACTCTGGTATAAGGGGTGCTCTGAGAACCTTGATTTACCTTAGGGTACTCACTCAGAGGCAGGAGAGAGAAGGGGGGAGACTTCAGTGACAGACAGGGATGGATGGTGAGCTCACTCACCCCTTGGCAGACCAGCAACGTACTGGTATGTTATACCAGAACGATGCCTGCAGGTTTAGGTATCATCTTGGTATCATTCTTTTCAGCCAGTGATCGGCTTTCATGTAAAAGAAATCCTAGTGGCTAATTAGCCTCTAGACTGCTTTTACAAGCAGTGGGAGGGAATGTCCCCCCTCCCGGATATAAACATTGCCATTGGGATATTGGGAAAGCATTTTCACACCGAACTTGGTGTGGTCAGATGCTTTGAGGGCATTTTTTTCAAAAAAAAGTAGCTGTCACTACCTATTGCTATCATAGGGGATATTTACATTCCCTAAGATAACAATAAAAATGATTAAAAAAAAACTGGAAGGAACAGTTTAAAAATAAAATAAAAAAGCAAAATAAAAGCACCCCTGTCCCCCCCCTGCTCTTGCGCAAAGGCGAACGCAAGCGTCGGTCTGGCGCCATATGTAAACAGCAATTGCACCATGCATGTGAGGTATCACCACGAAGGTCAGATCGAAGGCAGTAAAGTAAATACTCCTCTGTAAATCTAATGTGGTAACCTGTAAAGGCTTTTAAAAATGTATGTAGTTTGTCGCCACTGCGCGTTTGTACGCAATTTTAAAGCATATCGTGTTTGGTATCCATGTACTCGGCCTAAGATCATCTTTTTTATTTCATCAAAAATTTGGGCGGGGGCGTGGCCAAGATGTCGGCGTGAGCAGACGTGATTCCCGGAGCTCTGCTAGAGACCGATCCTGATTAATCCTGCTACCCGTGCTATTAGCTTATGGGCTGACTGTCTGACCCCCCTTATACCGTCCCGTCCCTCGGCAGGACACAAAGGAGGCAGGAGGATTCGGTTTCCCCGGCGGAGCCGGCACTGGACGCTCCGGAGACACGTGGAACGGGAGGCCCACGCGGCCATTCCAACATGGCTACGCAGACCGTGCCGGCGGAGGCAGACACCGCGCCTCTCCCGGGTATCCCTGAGGTGATGGCTGCTATAGCGGCATGCCAGACGGCGCTGACGGGGAAGATGGAGGCTGTGCAGATGAAGGTTGGCCTTATTAGACAAGACCTGGATAAGATCCGTACAAGGCTGGGCGTTGCGGAGCAGTTGGTAGGTCAGGTTGAGGACGTGATGGCGAAGCACTCGGTGGCGATCCGGACCCTGCAGAACAAGGTGAGGACCCTTGAATATCGTGCAGAGGACGCCGAGAACTGCAGCAGGCGGAACAAGGGCTTACTGTTATACTGTAATGTTACTTTGTTTTAATGTCAACCATAATTTGCTTAGCAGGTACGCCATTCAGTTGCAGCGCGGATTTATTTATCTTGACAGCATTTGCTCCCACGATACATAAAGCCGTTACTCCAACGCTGTAGGAGGTGACTTCACCACCACAGTTTAAAAAAAAAATGTACGCCGAAGCATGGGGGCAGCAGGGGTGGAGGAGCGTTTTGCTCCAAATGCCGCGTACATGCGGTCGAAATTCCGACAGAGGCTTGCCCGTCGAAAAGTCCGGCCATGTGTGCGACGCACAACTTTTTTGTGGGAGGATGCCCCCATGCTTCGGCATGTATATATTTTAGGCACAGGTTGCGTTAAAAAATGTTTTATTTTTTTACTATGGTTTTTTTGGTATTTGCATTGCAGGTATGGTATGGTAACGTCTTACTGCTATACTGTAATGTTACTTTGTTTTAATGTTAACCATAAATTTGCTTAGGAGGTATGCCATTTAGTTGCAGCGCGGATTTATTTATCTTGACAGCAACAACATTTGCTCCCATGATACATAACGCCGTGACTCCAATGCTGTAGGAGGTGATTTCACCACCACAGTTAAAAAAAAAAAGAGCATATATGCTGAAGCATGGGGGCAGCAGGGGTGGAGGAGCGTTTTGCTCCGAAAGCCGCGTACATACGGTCGAAATTCCGACGGAGGCTTGCCCATGGAAAAGTCCGACCGTGTGTAGGCGGCATAACTTTTGCGGTAGGATGCCCCCATGCTTCAGCATATATACATGGTGCATGTATGCCCATCATTAGAAGTGGGTGGATGAAGGGAGGTATTCTAATGGTGGGCATACCCACCGATCAATCTCTTTTTTTTGTTCAGCCAACAGGCTGCATGAAAAAAAAAAAAAAAGATTACAATATATGTCCAACAAGGACCAGCAACGTACTGGTATGTTATACCAGAACGATGCCTGCAGGTCTAGGTATCATCTTGGTATCATTCTTTTCAGCCAGTGATCGGCTTTCATGTAAAAGAAATCCTAGCGGCTAATTAGCCTCTAGACTACTTTTACAAGCAGTGGGAGGGAATGACCCCCCTCCCGGATATAAACATTGCCATTGGGAAATTGGGAAAGCATTTTCACACCGAACTTGGTGTGGTCAGATGCTTTGAGGGCATTTTTTTCAAAAAAAAGTACCTGTCACTACCTATTGCTATCATAGGGGATATTTACATTCCCTAAGATAACAATAAAAATTATTTAAAAAAAAACTGGAAGGAACAGTTGAAAAATAAAATAAAAAAGCAAAATAAAAGCACCCCTGTCCCCCCCTGCTCTTGCGCAAAGGCGAACGCAAGCGTCGGTCTGGCGTCATATGTAAACAGCAATTGCACCATGCATGTGAGGTATCACCACGAAGGTCAGATCGAGGGCAGTAAAGTAAATACTCCTCTGTAAATCTAATGTGGTAACCTGTAAAGGCTTTTAAAGGCTTTTAAAAATGTATGTAGTTTGTCGCCACTGCGCGTTTGTACGCAATTTTAAAGCATATCGTGTTTGGTATCCATGTACTCGGCCTAAGATCATCTTTTTTATTTCATCAAAAATTTGGGCCGGGGAGTGGCCAAGATGTCGGCGTGAGCAGACGTGCTTCCCGGAGCTCTGCTAGAGAGCGATCCAGATTAATCCTGCTACCCGTGCTATTAGCTTTGGGCTGACTGTCTGACCCCCCTTATACCGTCCCGTCCGTCGGAGGGACACAAAGGAGGCAGGAGGATTCGGTTTCCCCCGGTGGAGCCGGCGCTGGATGCTCTGGAGGCACGTGGAGCGGGAGGCCCACGCGGCCATTCCAACATGGCTACGCAGACCGCGCCGGCGGAGGCAGACACCGCGCCTCTCCCGGGTATCCCTGAGGTGATGGTTGCTATACCGGCATGCCAGACGGCGCTGACGGGGAAGATGGAGGCTGTGCAGACGGAGGTTGGTCTGATTAGACAAGACCTGGATAAGATCCGTACAAGGCTGGGAGTTGCGGAGCAGCGGGTAGATCAGGTGGAGGACGTGATGGCGAAGCACTCGGTGGCGATCCGGACCCTGCAGAACAAGGTGAGGACCCTTGAATATCGTGCAGAGGATGCCGAGAACCGCAGCAGGCGGAACAAGGGCTTACTGTTATACTGTAATGTTACTTTGTTTTAATGTCAACCATAATTTGCTTAGCAGGTACGCCATTCAGTTGCAGCGCGGATTTATTTATCTTGACAGCATTTGCTCCCACGATACATAAAGCCGTTACTCCAACGTTGTAGGAGGTGACTTCACCACCACAGTTTAAAAAAAAATGTACGCCGAAGCATGGGGGCAGCAGGGGTGGAGGAGCGTTTTGCTCCGAATGCCGCGTACATGCGGTCGAAATTCCGACAGAGGCTTGCCCGTCGAAAAGTCCGGCCATGTGTGCGACGCATAACTTTTTTGTGGGAGGATGCCCCCATGCTTCGGCATGTATATATTTTAGGCACAGGTTGCGTTAAAAAATGTTTTATTTTTTTACAATGGTTTTTTTGGTATTTGCTTTGCAGGTATGGTATGGTAAGGTCTTACTGCTATACTGTAATGTTACTTTGTTTTAATGTTAACCATAATTTGCTTAGGAGGTATGCCATTTAGTTGCAGCGCGGATTTATTTATCTTGACAGCAACAACATTTGCTCCCATGATACATAACGCCGTGACTCCAATGCTGTAGGAGGTGATTTCACCACCACAGTTAAAAAAAAAAAAAAAAAAAAGAGCATATATGCCGAAGCATGGGGGCAGCAGGGGTGGAGGAGCGTTTTGCTCCGAATGCCGCGTACATACGGTCGAAATTCCGACGGAGGCTTGCCCATGGAAAAGTCCGACCGTGTGTACGCGGCATAACTTTTGCGGTAGGATGCCCCCATGCTTCAGCATATATACATGGTGCATGTATGCCCATCATTAGAAGTGGGTGGATGAAGGGAGGTATTCTAATGGTGGGCATACCCACCGATCAATCTCTTTTTTTTGTTCAGCCAACAGGCTGCATGAAAAAAAAAAAAAGATTACAATATATGTCCAACAAGGACCATCAACGTACTGGTATGTTATACCAGAATGATGCCTGCAGGTTTAGGTATCATCTTGGTATCATTCTTTTCAGCCAGTGATCGGCTTTCATGTAAAAGAAATCCTAGCGGCTAATTAGCCTCTAGACTGCTTTTACAAGCAGTGGGAGGGAATGTCCCCTCTCCTGGATATAAACATTGCCATTGGGATATTGGGAAAGCATTTTCACACCGAACTTGGTGTGGTCAGATGCTTTGAGGGCATTTTTTTCAAAAAAAAGTACCTGTCACTACCTATTGCTATCATAGGGGATATTTACATTCCCTAGGATAACAATAAAAATGATTAAAAAAAAACTGGAAGGAACAGTTTAAAAATAAAATAAAAAAGCTAAATAAAAGCACCCCTGTCCCCCCCTGCTCTTGTGCAAAGGCGAACGCAAGCGTCGGTCTGGCGTCATATGTAAACAGCAATTGCACCATGCATGTGAGGTATCACCACGAAGGTCAGATCGAGGGCAGTAAAGTAAATACTCCTCTGTAAATCTAATGTGGTAACCTGTAAAGGCTTTTAAAGGTTTTTAAAAATGTATGTAGTTTGTCGCCACTGCGCGTTTGTACGCAATTTTAAAGCATATCGTGTTTGGTATCCATGTACTCGGCCTAAGATCATCTTTTTTATTTCATCAAAAATTTGGGCGGGGGCGTGGCCAAGATGTCGGCATGAGCAGACGTGCTTCCCGGAGCTCTGCTAGAGACCGATCCGGATTAATCCTGCTACCCGTGCTATTAGCTTTGGGCTGACTGTCTGACCCCCCTTATACCGTCCCGTCCCTCGGCAGGACACAAAGGAGGCAGGAGGATTCGGTTTCCCCCGGCGGAGCTGGCGCTGGACGCTCCGGAGACACGTGGAGCGGGAGGCCCACACGGCCATTCCAACATGGCTACGCAGACCGCGCCCGCGGAGGCAGGCACCGCGCCTCTCCCGGGTATCCCTGAGGTGATGGCTGCTATAGCGGCATGCCAGACGGCGCTGACGGGGAAGATGGAGGCTGTGCAGATGGAGGTTGGCCTGATTAGACAAGACCTGGATAAGATCCGTACAAGGCTGGGAGTTTCGGAGCAGTGGGTAGGTCAGGTGGAGGACGTGATGGCGAAGCACTCGGTGGCGATCCGGACCCTGCAGAACAAGGTGAGGACCCTTGAATATCGTGCAGAGGACGCCGAGAACCGCAGCAGGCGGAACAAGGGCTTGCTGTTATACTGTAATGTTACTTTGTTTTAATGTTAACCATAATTTGCTTAGCAGGTACGCCATTCAGTTGCAGCGTGGATTTATTTATCTTGACAGCAACAGCATTTGCTCCCGCGATATATAAAGCCGTGACTCCAACGCTGTAGGAGGTGACTTCACCACCACAGTTTAAAAAAAAAAATGTATGCCGAAGCATGGGGGCAGCAGGGGTGGAGGAGCGATTTCCTCCGAATTCCACATACATACGGTCGAAATTCCGACATAGGTTTGCCCGTGGAAAATTCCGACCATGTGTACGCGGCATAACTTTTTTGTGGGAGGATGCCCCCATGCTTCGGAATATATATATTTTAGGCACAGTTTGCGTTAAAAAATGTTTTATTTTTTTTACTATGTTTTTTTTTGGTATTTGCTTTGCAGGTATGGTATGGTAAGGTCTTACTGTTGTACTGTAATGTTACTTTGTTTTAATGTTAACCATAATTTGCTTAGCAGGTACGCCATACATGTTGCAGCGCGGATTTATTTATCTTGACAGCAACAGCATTTGCTCCCACAATACATAAAGCCGTGACTCCAACGCTGTAGGAGGTGATTTCACCACCACAGTTAAAAAAAAGAGCATATATGCCGAAGCATGGGGGCAGCAGGGGTGGAGGAGCGATTTGCCGCGAATTCAGCGTACATACGGTCGAAATTCCGCCAGAGGCTTGCCCGTGGAAAAGTCCGACCCTGTGTACGCGGCATAACTTTTTTGTGGGAGGATGCCCCCATGCTTCGGCATATATATATTTTAGGCACAGGTTGCGTTAAAATTTTATTTATTTTTTTGACTATGTTTTTTTTGGTATTTGCTTTGCAAGTATGGTATGGTAAGGTCTTACTGTTATACTGTAATGTTACTTTGTTTTAATGTTAACCATAATTTGCTTAGGAGGTACGCCATTCAGTTGCAGCGGATTTATTTATCTTGACAGCAACAGCATTTGCTCCCACAATACATAAAGCCGTGACTCCAACGCTGTAGGAGGTGATTTCACCACCACAGTTAAAAAAAAGAGCATATATGCCGAAGCATGGGAGCAGCAGGGGTGGAGGAGCGTTTTGCTCCGAATGCCACGTACATACGGTCGAAATTCCGACGGAGGCTTGCCCATGGAAAAGTCCGACTGTGTGTACGCGGCATAACTTTTGCGGGAGGATGCCCCCATGCTTCGGCATATATAAATGGTGCTTGTATGCCCATCATTAGAAGTGGGTGGATGAAGGGAGGTATTCTAATGGTGGGCATACCCACTGATCAATCTTTTGTTCGTTCAGCCAACAGGCTGCCTGAAAAAAAAAAAAAAAAGATTACAATATATGTCCAACAAGGACCATCAACGTACTGGTATGTTATACCAGAACGATGCCTGCAGGTTTAGGTATCATCTTGGTATCATTCTTTTCAGCCAGTGATCGGCTTTCATGTAAAAGAAATCCTAGCGGCTAATTAGCCTCTAGACTGCTTTTACAAGCAGTGGGAGGGAATGTCCCCCCCCCCCCCCTCGGATATAAACATTGCCATTGGGAAATTGGGAAAGCATTTTCACACCGAACTTGGTGTGGTCAAATGCTTTGAGGGCATTTTTTTCAAAAAAAAGTACCTGTCACTACCTATTGCTATCATAGGGGATATTTACATTCCCTAAGATAACAATAAAAATGATAAAAAATAACTGGAAGGAACAGTTTAAAAATAAAATAAAAAAGCAAAAAAAAGCACCCCTGTCCCCCCCCTGCTCTTGCGCAAAGGCAAGCGTCGGTCTGGCGTCATATGTAAACAGCAATTGCACCATGCATGTGAGGTATTACCACGAAGGTCAGATCGAGGGCAGTAAAGTAAATACTCCTCTGTAAATCTAATGTGGTAACCTGTAAAGGCTTTTAAAAATGTATGTAGTTTGTCGCCACTGCGCGTTTGTACGCAATTTTAAAGCATATCGTGTTTGGTATCCATGTGCTCGGCCTAAGATCATCTTTTTTATTTCATAAAAAATTTGGACAGGGGCGTGGCCAAGATGTCGGCGTGAGCAGACGTGCTTCCCGGAGCTCTGCTAGAGACCGATCCAGATGAATCCTGCTACCCGTGCTATTAGCTTTGGGCTGACTGTCTGACCCCCCCTTATACCGTCCCGTCCCTCGGCGGGACACAAAGGAGGCAGGAGGATTCGGTTTCCCCCGGTGGAGCCGGCGATGGACGCTCCGGAGACACGTGGAGCGGGAGGCCCACGCGGCCATTCCAACATGGCTACGCAGACTGCGCTGGCGGAGGCAGACACCGCGCCTCTCCCGGGTATCCCTGAGGTGATGGCTGCTATAGCGGCATGCCAGACGGCGCTGACGGGGAAGATGGAGGCTGTGCAGACGGAGATTGGCCTGATTAGACAAGACCTGGATAAGATCCGTACAAGGCTGGAAGTTGCGGAGCAGCGGGTAGGTCAGGTGGAGGACGTGATGGCAGAGCACTCGGTGGCGATCCGGACCCTGCAGAACGAGGTGAGGACCCTTGAATATTGTGCAGAGGACGCTGAGAACCGCAGCAGGCGGAAGAACCTGCGGATAGTGGGCCGGGCGGAAGGGCAGAATCCCACAGTGTTTGTGGAAGATCTTCTTCGCTCCCTGTTCCCGGGGGCGCAGCTGTCCCCATACTTTACGGTGGAAAGAGCTCACCGGGTGCCTCCACAGAGGGGCCCGGCTGGGAGCCCCCCGCTCACCCTGATCCTGCGCTTGCTGAACTTTAGAGACCGCGATGAGGTGCTCAGAGCGGCGAGGCTGACGAAGGAGGTCAGGTACCAGAACTCTAGGCTGCTACTATTTCCTGACTACACCATGGAGACCCAGAAACAGCGTCGGTCCTTCGACGCGGTCAAGGCAACCATGAGGGCTAAAGCGATCAAGTACAGTATCCTCTTCCCAACGAAACTTCGTGTGGTCGATGGTGAGACTGTCAGATTTTTCACTAACCCCAGGGATGCCGCCTCTTGGTTGGAGACACTGCCTGGCTGAATAGCTGGATAACCTTCTCCTGGCTTGTGGGTCAGATGGCGATAGTTTGCCTTTTTGGGCCGGGTAAGCTGAGTACTGCTTATGGTGGGGGATCCTTTGGTATTATCCCCAGCCTGGATGACTAATCAGAGGGGGGGGGTGGGTGACTTGGGTGCGGGGCCCTGGAATTAGTTTTTTATTGTTGTTTTTTTCCTTCTTTTGTTCATGTTTTGGCGACTTTCCGATGGAGAGGCCCTGGCCATGGGGTATTGATAGGACTATATCCCCCATCATCATCATCGTCATTTTTCTACCGGCTGGGAACTTGTGAATTACTCGATTGTGCCTGCCTAACCATACGCCTCCTGAGTAATTGGCTGTGAAGTCTCCGGATATGCCATGTACATTAGCTGGGTATACTCATGATACAGTGACTGATGTTCTCTAGCAACTCTTATGGGGGGGCTAATTCCGCCTGCGGCTGGTTGGGATAGTGGTCTCCCCCTCTGTGTGTTTGAGGAGGGGGGGCTGCGTCCTCCTGGCGGTCTGGTGCACGCCTCCCTGAGTAAGTTGCTCAAAAGGACTTAGGGTTTTTTTCTGTTGCTTTGTTGGGGGAGCTATGCAGGACTCCACTGTTGGGGGGTCTGCGGGGTGGGGGAGGTCGGCCGTTGCTGACCAGTTATGGTTCTGGTTCTGTTTAGTTTTTGTTTTTTTTCACGGT
Organism: Lithobates pipiens; assembly: GCF_037356315.1. Taxonomy (NCBI): domain Eukaryota; kingdom Metazoa; phylum Chordata; class Amphibia; order Anura; family Ranidae; genus Lithobates; species Lithobates pipiens. The sequence goes on along the minus strand of NW_027507758.1, from coordinate 161,364,728 downwards.
CTATTGATACAAGTACAATCTTACTTTGGGAGGCTGGGTCCGGGCGCATGGATTAGTCCTATGGGTCACGTGGGCCTTGTGGTCTATGGGTCTGTGAGAGATAAGGTGCCCTTTGGGGTGGGGGCTCTCTGTGGGAATGGGCTGCGAGATTATATCCTGGGACACGTTTTGCTCTGTTGTCATGTATGGCTGAGCTTTCTGTTCTTTCCTGGAACGTGAAGGGTCTGAACTCTGTGGTCAAGCGCTCGTTGGTGTTTAATTTCTTACAAAGATACTCCCCCCATATCTGTATCCTTCAGGAGACGCATTTGGTGGGCTCACGAGTGCTTGGCCTCAGAAGAGCGTGGGTTGGCCAACACTATCATGCCACCTACTCAAGTTATTCTAGGGGGGTGAGCGTACTTGTTCACAGATCCCTCTCGTTCCAGCTTCATAAGTTAAAAACAGATCCAGGGGGTAGGTTTGTTATTATGCATGTTACCATCGCAAATGTGGACTATGTACTGGTCGATATATACCTACCTCCACCTGCGGATACTGACCTCTTGTTTGACATTATGAACTCGGTTGTACGGTATGGAGTGGAGAATGTTCTGTTGATAGGGGATTATAACATGGCCCCATGCCCAGAGCTGGATAGGCTCCACCGGTCCTCCCGTGGGGCACCGGGTCTGGCGCATTGGGCAGATACTTTTGGGTTGATGGACGCCTGGCTCCACTTTCACCCCTCGGGCAGAGAGTGTACTTGCCATTCCTCTACGTTTCGCACTTTCTCCCGTATAGACCTGTTTTTTTTTTCACAGACTATGCTGCAGCGGGTAGCGAACATGCAGATTCTGCCCAGGGGGGTGTCTGATCATGCTCCCCTTCTCCTTGGAGTGTCACTTGGGCTCCCTTTGAGGAGGGGACTGTGGAGGCTGTCGGGGTATTGGATAGCGGACTTTAAGGTTCAGGAGGATATTCCGGAGGCCCTGTGTCGCTACTGGTTGGAAAATGCAGACTCTACCGAGCCATTTGTGGCCTGGGATGCGTTTAAAGGATGGCTGAGGGGTGAATACATTTCCCGAATTGTTAGGTGTCGCAAACAGTCTGTGCAGTTGCTGGAGGAACTAGAGGGGTTACTGAGAGAAAAGGAGAGTAGACCCATAGCAGACCCCACACCCCCCAACTATCAGGAATGGCAGATGGCCAGAGGGCGGTCGAGCTGCACAGGATAGATATGACCAAGAAATATATGCTGGGCACTGCTCAGAAAGTCTTTGAGTATGGGGATAAAAATGGGAGGCTGCTCTCGTGGTTAGCCCGGGGACAATTTAACAGCGCCCATATTGGCAGGGTCAGGGACGAGGGGGGGACCCCTATCACGGACCCGGAAGAGATCCTGACTAGGTTTGTGCACTACTATAGCGCCTTATATTCCACTAGGGTGGATTATGATGATTTGCCTCTGCTGGCCTTCCTGGACGGGGTGGGACTTCCTGCCCTGTCCCGGGGGGCAGTGGCCCACCTGGAGCGGGACATCTCGTTGGAGGAGGTTCAGGTGGCGATGGCCCAAATGCAGGCGGGAAAGTCCCCGGGGGCGGATGGCATCCCCGTGGAATTTTATTCCAGGAAATGGTTGCTCCTAAGCTAGTGTCCTTGTTTGCCCAGTCTCTGGAGAGGCGCTGGAGCCTCTGGCGGTAGCCTTGAGGGCGTCCATGAGGGTGGAGGGGTTGAGGATTGGCTCCCTTGAGGAGAAGGTGTCGCTCTACGCCGACGATGCCCTGCTCTACTTAAGAGTTGCAGACTCCTCCCTTCGAGCGGCTCTGGAGATTTTTAATGAGTTTGGTCATTTCTCTGGGGTCAGAATAAATTGGACCAAATCTGTCCTGTTTCCTCTGGACCTGGGGTTGAGAGCGGCTGCAGCGAATACCCAGCTCCAGTGGGTCACCAAATTCAAGTACCTTGGAGTCGTGGTGGGCAGTGACCCATCGGCTTAGTATGATCTTAACTTGAGGCCTGCCCTCCTTCAGCTGAAGGCCAGATGTGCTTCCTGGGGGAAGCTTCCCCTAAATTTGTTGGGTCGCATCAACCTGTTAAAAATGGTCTTTCTTCCCAAATTCATCTATCTATTCAGGAACTCCCCTGTTTTGATCCCGGGCGTATTTTTTGCTGATCTAGATAGTTGTGTTGGGTCATTTATTTGGGGGGGCTCCACCCCTAGACTTGCACGAACCACCCTGTGTCTGCCTGTACGTTGCGGAGGGCTGGCTCTACCTAACTTTAGGGTCTATTATTGGGCAGCGATCCTCGTGTCGGTCCGTTGGTGGTTTGCCCGCTCTAGGGCAAATGCCGCGGTCTGCCTTGAGGCAGCTAGAGTGGGTTCTTTGGATGATCTCAGCAACTTAGTGTATAGGGGGCCTGGAGCACGCCCCGGGCTTCCACTGTCAACTAGGACGACACTAAGCCCCTGTACACACGGTCGGACATTCTGCCAACCAAATCCGTTGGATTTTGTCCGACGGATTGTGTCCGAAACTGTTGCATACACACGGTCGGACCAAGTTGTCGGAATTTGCGGTTGCCAAGAAGGCGGTGACGTAAGCCGTGTACGGCGGGACTAGAAAAGGGAAGTTCAGCACCACGTCCAGCACCCTATGGGGTCCTTCTGCTGATCTTGTGTTAGTAGAAGTTTGGTGAGAGACGATTTGCGCTTTTTAGATTTGTGATTCAGATCGCTACTGCTCTTCGGTTTGTGCTTGTCTTTGCGTATCTGATAATCAGTGCGTGCAGTCAGTAAGTATTTGTTGATCATTGTGGACTATATCTTGGTATAGTACGCTTTGAAAGGCATTTTTTATTGTCTGCTTGCTTCTGCTATTCAGGTCGTTCTTTCAGGCCTTGCTGTTTATCGGTGCTTTCTGGTGTCCGTTCTGACGAGCCGACCGTTTTCAAACAATGTTTCGTCTACGTACTCGTCATAGAGTTTGTGCTGTGCAGGGGCTTCGTGTTGGGGTTCTTACTTTGACACAAGCCCATTCCATGAACAGGGAGGGAAGGCGTTTGTGGACCAAAAATTGGTTGCGCCAGCATGACCAGTTCTCGCACATGCCTTTGCTCCGTGAGATCTGGGAGAATAATCCTGATGATTTCAAGAATTATCTCCGGATGACGGACCCCGTTTTTCACTGTCTGCTGGCTTTGCTGATTCCTTATATCACCAGGCAGGATACCTGCATGCGGCAAACCATCACTCCAGAGCAGAGGCTCATCGCCATGTTGCGCTACTTGGCGACAGGTAGAAGCCTTCAGGACCTCAAGTTCTCTACAGGCATCTCCCCCCAGGCTCTGGGGATCATTATTCCAGAGACCTGTTCTGCCATCATTCAGGTCCTGCAGAAGGACTATATGAAGGTAAGTTTTATCCTTTAACATCACATTCTATGTATTTAATGCTTGCTAATGTCTTGCATTTCTTTCCTCATTCCCTAATTACCATCATTGCAATATGCTCTAATTTATATGCTCTGCCCCTTTGTCCTCAGGCATATTTGCCTCACTAACTTCCCCACCATGCTCTTCTTGGCCCATAAAACTATAGTCTAGTCACTTACCAATGTCTTTTGTCAGCTCCATAGTATTGCTTTCCCCTAAACATCCCCTAAAATGTCTCCAAATGTGATGTGTGTGCTTCAATTCATGCAGAGTGAAAAATTTTTTTTTGGGGTTGTGCCAAACTCATTAAGAACCCCCCTCCCCCCAACTGCTAGCTCAGCTGATAGCAATCCTCTATCTGATGACTTTACAAAACCCAATACACACTATACCTACCTTTTTGATGCTCACATTTATGGACAAATTCACCAAAGCATGTAGTGCAAGGGCCTGCCTCAATACTTTCAAATGCATTTTTTTTAACCTATTAATTATCTGGATATGTAATAGCATAATGTCAAAAAGTGCTTCCATTTTGGTTTCTTTTTGTTATTATGACACTTCTTACCTGTCCGGTGGGCTGCCAATAGTGTAACTAAGGAGGGGCTTTCCAAAGTAGCACACATTATTTAGCCATTCAGCTCTCAATCAAGTGGATAGGGTTACCTGTCCTAAACATCCCCCTCTCATTTTTTTAGCAAGGGCCCATCAGATGGGGGATATGGGGCGTGGGGGAGGGATGGGGGGGTGATGACTCTCATAAGGGGACCTTAGACTTTAGGCATTAAATACTCCGTTCCCAAAATGTTATACTAATTTTGACCAAAAATGTTGGTGTCTAATCTGCTTGCAATGTTGATTTGTCAAATTACTAATTTTTGGTCTTGTTTCACTCCACAGTGTCCTTCAACGCCACAGGAATGGCAGACTGTGGCCTCCCACTTTGCCAGTCGTTGGGACTTTCCCAATTGTGGAGAAACAATAGATGGGAAGCACGTTCGCATCGTCCCACCACCCAACTCGGGGTTGTACTATTATAATTATAAGGGGTTTCATAGTATCGTGATGTTGGCGGTGGTGTCTGCGACATATGACTTTTTGTATGTGGACGTTGGGCAAAATGGACGGATGTCGGATGGTGGAGTCTTCGCACGGACGGAGTTCTACTGGTGTCTCCAGAGTGGCAGTCTGGGCTTGCCACCCCCAGAGGAGAATCAGGAAGGACTCCCATTCGTCTTTGTCGCGGATGAGGCGTTTGCCCTTGCGAACCATCTGATGCGGCCTTTCCCCATGAGGACCCTCACCCCAGAGCAGAGGATTGTTAATTTCTGCCTGTCGAGAGCCCCGAAGAGTGGTGGAGAACACTTTTGGTATACCGGCCAGCCAGTTACGCCTTTTTCTTACACCTATTCACATGGCGGAATGCAAACTGAATCACATAGTGCTGGCGTGCTGTGTCCTGCACAATTTTATGAAAAAAGTTTCTGTGAAAAATGCGGTCTCAGTTGGCCAACAAGAAGCAGACTTGCTGGAAAATGAAGATAACCTCACGGGCCTTGAACCTGCTCATCCTGGCTTGTCCCCCCAAAGAGCCCTTTAGGTTAGAACACAATACATGGACTACTTTGTGGGTAGGGGGGCCATTGATATGCCAGACAATGTCTGAGCGGCATTTTAAGAATACATTTTTATCTGAAACTCCTTCATTTACTGCTTGGCTTGGTTTTAGGTGACTCCTAGGTATATTTATGTTTTTTCAAGTTGTGCCTTTTTCACCAACAGTGCAAACCCAAGTTCAGATCGAGATGAGGGGACAGTCTCTTCTTCAGATAATCTTATTATGTTGTGGGTCTGCTACACACACACCTTCTTTTTGTAACTAATGTATATAGTGCATTACTGACCAAAATCGTGCTAATTTTCTGCACCATGGCAGGAAAATGGCTTGATTGTCCAAATTTACACCTCACTGTGGGTGTTTTTTCTAAAGGCACATCCACTATGCACTACAAGTGCACTGCAAAAGTACACCTGAAACTTCACTTGGAGTGCAAAGTAGAGTTTCCTTTAGTAAATCACATTCCTTCTCAGCACAAACTAAAATTTTACTACAAATGAAAAAGGAAGCCACACATTGTTGATAATTAAACTTTTTAATACAAGCACATTCACATGTGCGTTTTGAAAAGGTTTTTACAACAAACCAAGAAATTGTGTGTATCAAAAACAGAGTTTAATCAAAATTTGGTTTACTTGGTGTTTTTGTGTAAACAGGCATGTATCAAACCGTAAAATACAGAACACAGGAACTTACAAAGTTCAACTTTGAAAAGTGAGGACAATATCAGACATGAGTATGTACAAACTGGGCTGATATTGCCTTCATCACATGGGGTGTCACCCCTGAAAAATCCAAATTTGGAAGATGCACACAGTGTGTCAACATGTGCTATCTCCTATCATGGGGGATCAATGTACATGCTTTTGGGCTGCAACCCCTTAATCTCAGCCACTTTCCACAAAACACGTACATTGATCCCCCATGATGGGAGATAGCGCATGTTTTCACACTCTGTGCATCTTCCAAATTTGTAATTTCGAGAAATATAAAATTTTGGGTTTAAAATATCAAAAATAAAACCCTATCTAGTTTGGTGTGTTTCACACTCTCCCCAAAACATCAATGATGTTCTTCATTTTATTTTTAACATCATTGATGTTTTGCTGTATATTTTCCAAATCCCGATTGCACCCCATTACCACCCCAATAAGGATCTGGGCACTTTCACTGGTAAAACGGGAATCTTCTTCCACATCACCTACAAAAAAACACACCATGTATTATAAATATGGTGACATACATTGATGAGCTTACCGGAAGCTGGGTTCTCCGACACTCACCTGTTGTGGTGACAATTTGCCCAACCTCCACGATCTCTCCTTCCTCCTCCTCCTCCTCCTGCTCCTCTGTTTCTGCTTTTGGAAATTGGCCTTCTTTGGGAGGGGTGTGGTCCCTGGTGTCCTCATACTTGCCGAGTCTTCTCTCCCCTATGAGAATGGGAAAAAAGAGAGAATTAGCACACAGAGGTCAAAATTAACAATATGAAACATTGTTTGGAAGTGTTGTACAATTGTTTATTTTGGCAGAGCTTCAAGGTCATAACATTATTGGGGACACTGTGTTCAGCTAGAATACTTACCTGCAGAACGATGTTTCCTACGAACGAATTAAACCATGAACTTGAAAGTGGCCATTTTAAACTGCACAACATGAAATCAAAGCACATGGAGCAGGATGCAAGCAATAATAATCATATGAACACACGACAACTACTTACTTTTGTCAAGAACACGCTTGATCCTTATGTACTGCTCGTGGTCCCTCAGTTTCAGGTCTGACCAGCGTTTTCTCAGTTGATCCTTGGATCGGCGTACCCCAAAATTCTTATGAAGACTCTTCACAACTTTATTCATGATCTTGACCTTTCTGATATTTTAGTTTGGGTAAGGTCCATACTTCCCATCATAGTCAGTCCTGTTCAATATGTCCACCATCTCCAACATCTCTCCAAAAGACATATTTGAGGGCTTAAATCTTCTCTTCCTGGATCGGGACGTTTCAGGCTCCGGGCTTTCCTCACCCTCCTCCTCGTTAGTGGAACTATTATTATCGCACACCTGTGTTCTCTACTTCATGTGCTCTCCCCACTGCGCCAGAAGCGAAGGGGCGGGGAATAGTCTAGAAAGAACGTCAGGGGTGGGCGGAGTTTCACGCATGCGCACTGTATATAAAACGCAACACGCGTGTGTCGTCCGTACGATCGGTGAACAGGGGGAGAAGCTGACGCGATGAACGTGTAAACGAAGGTAACATTTTGAACTTGGTACATCACTAGGTTACACTGCTTCTAGATTGAGGCCTGCATTAGTGGAGTTTAGACTGACATTAGGGTTTGTCTTGTGTTGTGTCTTGCAGACATTATGGACGGGTTCAATGACCATAGCTTCCTCCCTCTGTTCATCGATAAATACAGAGACATGCCCTTTCTGTGGCAAGCAACACACCCACTATATAGTAACAAACAAAAAAGGCAGGCAGCGCTGGAGAAACTGGTTGCATTTGTGAAGCCGGTGGTCCCCAGGGCAGACATCAACTATTTAAAAAAGAAAATTGGTAGCCTCAGGAGTACATATATGAGGGAGAGGAGCAAGGTGCTGAAGTCCATGCAATCTGGAGCTTCAGCAGATGACGTTTATGTCCCCAGGCTGTGGTATTATGACAGGATGCATTTTCTGGCAGACCAGGCTGAGGTCAGAGAATCCCTCTCTACTCTTCCTTCCACGTGTCCTTCTATGCTCCATTCCACACCCGATGAGTCTTCCGACGCCCAACCTGGGCCTTCCACTCAGGAAGAACTGGAGGAGCCCAGCTTGAGCCAGGTATAGTACTGTTGTACATATTTGTGGAGTCAAAATGAATGATGTTAACTTGAATTTTGCTCACTAATTGCTGATTTTAGAAAGTGTTTCACATATCAATAGACAGTAGTGGCCAAAACCTTTGGGACAAGAAAGAAAAATGCTGGGCACGGAATGATGGTCTTTTCTATTGGTTAACAATTTGCAACAGTGTTGATGTGAAAATTGTGTGTGTTTGATGAAGCAAAAACTCAAACTATGTCCCTTTTTCATACACAGGAAGAACTCAGCCAGGAACAGGAGGGCGTGGAATGCAGCAGCCAGGAGGTGGCTGGGGAAAGTGGCAGCCAGGAGGAGGCGGGGGTAAGCGGCAGCCAGGCGGTGGGCAGCCAAAGGAGCCTCACTGAATGCCAGGTCCCTCCCCTCCGCCTTCCACGCAAAAGGGTGAGAAAGGGGGGGGGGGATGTTGAGGAGTCGGCCCTGAGGCTGATTGGTGAGGCTTCTGTGGCACTCCAAGCAAAACCCACCTACCAAGAGGCCTTTGCTGCCATGGTTGCGTGCAAGCTTGATAAAATGGAGCAGGGGCAACAGATCTTGTGTGAGGAGGTTATTCTCCACACCCTCAACAAGGGTCTGTTGGGCCAAATTACACAAGAAACACACTTAGGTGGTTTGGCCCATGCCCCTGCTCCTCCTCCTCCTTCTGCCACACCTCCAGCAACACAGACACAGCCTGGAAGGAAGCGTGGAAGGAAGACCAGAGAGTGATGACCTGGGTTCAGTCTGGTCTGACAGAAGATGCAGCCTGTTGTAGTACCACAGCCTGGGAACATAGATGTCATCTGCTGCTGTTCCAGGTTTCATGGACTTCAGGACCAGACTTCTCTCCCTCAGATGTGTACTCCTCAGGCCACCAAGTTTTGCATTCAAATAGTTGATGTGTGCCCTGGGGGCCAAAGGCTTCGCTGATCTCCCCAGTTTCTCCATCGCTGCCTCCCTCTTTATCTGTTACTTACACCGAAATAAATTTATTATTTGTTTGAAGAAATACTTGTGTATGTGTTTTCCTTCCAAAGGGCCAGTTTATTTGTGAGCAGGCAGGTACATTTCAAAAAAACAAAGTGAAATGAATAACAAGGGGTACCAACAATAAACGACCTCCTGTAGATTAAAAAAGAAAAACAAAATATCAAAAATAGAATAATGTTGTTGTGGTAAGTTTACACACCAAAAAACCCCCCAAAAAATTAGAAATTAGCAAACTGTCTTTAAGGCTAGGTTCACACTATTGCGATGCGGGAACGCCGCGAATCCGCGGCGTTTTCCCGCATCGCTCACCTCCCGCCGGCAGTTCACACTGCCCTATGCGGACGGCTGGGAGTGTCAATGATATGTTAATGACACCCCCAGATCCGTCGGCATATCGCAGTGCGATCTGCCGACTCGCACAGGAATCGGATCGCATGGTGTGAACCCCCATGCGATCCGATTCCGTTGCGGACCCAAAAAAGGGTCCTGTGCGAGTTTGCTGCGGGACAGCTGCGAGTTCAGCCATACTATCTGTATGGCTGAACTCGCAGTGCTACGGAGATCGGATGTGATTTGCTGTGCGAATCACATCCGGATCTCCCCCCGCAGCAGTGTGAACCCAGCCTAAAGGAGATTTTTAGGGAATCCAAAAAAAAAAACATCCCAAAAAGAATAAACAAAATCTAAAATTGTGTAGATGTAACGCAAACTAAAATTGTATTGCTGAAATGGTTAAAAAAGAGTACTGAAATACGATCGGGAGAAGTGTGTGTGACTATGAGCATCAAAAGAAGTTCATTCTTGCAGCATTGTAAAGAACAAGAGAATGCGCTTCATGAATGAATTTTTAACATTGCAGCGCAACGAATGTGCTATATCGCTTACGAGCAGTAGTTTTACCTGAACGAGCGCTTCCGTGTCGGAATTTGAATGTGAGCATGTGTGGCACCTTGTCCGTCGGAGTAGGCTATATATGATCGGAGTATGTCCGATCGGACCAGTTTGTCGGAAAATATTTCCAGCAAGTTGGAAAATTGGGTCCGACGGATATTCAGACGGAATCAGTCCGATGCATAGCACACAGAGTTGGAATATCCGACAAAACGGTCCGCTAGTACACATTCCGTCTGAATCTCCGACCCTGTGTACAAGGGCTTAGGGTGTGGGGGTTGGCCAGGAGACGGTTTATTAAGCCAGGTGTCTGGTCGCCCCGGCAGCCAATGTGGGGGAACCCTGCGTTCCCGCATTTCCGGACTGTACCAGACCCGACGGTGTGGGTGCGCTACGGGGTGAAGACGGTAGGGGACATTATGATAGAAGGAAGATTGTGGTCGTATAGAGAACTCTCCACCAAATTTAATTTACCCAGGTGGATGTATTTCCACTACCACCAATTACGCCATGCGGCCAGGGTGCAGCTTCCAGAGATTACGAGCCTATCTATGGACCCCATAGAGGAGCTATTGACTCAGGATCTACTTTCCAAGCCTCTTTCGTCCCTATATATCTCGCTGATTAGTATGGACTCTTCCAAGATGGAGAGATTTTTGGTGGAGACCTGGAAGAATGATATTCCTACCCTAGAGAGAGAAGATTGGAATGACTGCTTTCAGGATAGTCTAGGCCTGGTGGTATCATCCAGGGATAAGGTGATACAGACTAAATTTCTACATACAGTATACTATACCCCACAGCGGCTGCACAGACTGTGCCAGCAAAGAGACCCAACTGTACTAGGTGCAAAAAGGATATGGGAACGTTCTACCATATGTTCTGGAGCTGCCCGGCTGTGGCCAGCTTCTGGACTGTGGTGTTAGACACCATCGATGGGCGACTTGGCTTGTCCCTTCCCCGGAGCTGGCTCTTCTTGGCATTCAGGAGGAGGACCAGCGGTTTTGCTACTCCAGACTCCTGGTAGCGTTTTTGCTTTATTATTCCAAGAAGGCCATTCTCCTTCGCTGGATCTCTGCGTCCCCCCCTTCGGTGGCTTTGTTGGAAGACATCATAAATAAGGCCTTACCGTTATACAAAATGACATATATAAGCAGTAAGTGTCCGAGGAAATTTGACGGCATATGGCTGCCCTGGACGGGAGGGGATGGAGAGGATGCATAAGGAACCAGAGATGATACTGCTGGGTCCGTCTGTGATGGTCTCCCTCCTCCCCCCTTTCCCCTCCCTTTTTCTCTCCCTTGTTCAGTCCCCCTTCTCTTCCCCTCCCCCCTCCGTCTTCCCCTTTCCTGCCCCGCCCTCTCTCGCTCCTCTCCCCCCCTCTTCCCCCTTGGGAGGGTCCGATGGGGGGTACTGTGGTTACCTTGCTACATTGACTGATTTATTTTACCTGGATTTCCACTGGTCTTACCTTGATATTGCCGCAGAAGATTGTACAAATTCTTTACACGATGTATAATGTATTCTTTTTCCTTGTTGTACGTTTTTATACTGATTTTCTGGTTTGTAACTTGTGTGTCAATTCTCAATAAAGCGAACTTTATTCACCGTGAAAAAATAAAATTGGGCAATATAGTGTGTTTTAGTGTATTAAAATTAAAAAAAGTGTATTTTTTCCCAAAAAAGCATTTGAAAAATCGCTGTGCAAATACTGTGTGGTAAAAACATTATATAATGTTTGGGGGTTCAACGTAATTTTCTTGCAAAAAAAAAAATGTTTTTATGTAAACAAAAAGTGTCAGAAAGGGATTTGTCTTCAAGTGGTTAGAAGAGTGGGTGATGTGTGACATAAGCTTCTAAATGTTGTGCATAAAATGCCAGGACAGTTCAACACCCCCCAAATGACCCCATTTTGGAAAGTAGACACCCCAAGCTATTTGCTGAGAGGCATGTCGAGTCCATGGATTATGGCTAAGCCGCTAGCAATAATCAATGAGGTTGATTTACTAAATGCAAACGGCCTGTGCGCTTTGCAAAGTGCAGTTACACTCTTAGTAAATGAGGTAAAGCCTCATTTCACAAAGAATACCCAATCACGTGCAAGGAAAATAATGAAAAACAGCATTTTTACTTGCAGACAATTGGATGATGGAAATCAGCAGAGCTTATGCTCATTTACATTGGAGCAACTGCATTTTGCAAAGTGCACAGTCTTGTTTGCCTTTAATAAATCAGTATAAAAAGGTGAGTGCAGGGCTAAAACAACAAGAAAAACAATTTTCAAAATTTGCAAGTGAAAAAAAGTCCCAGCGCATAAAAATGTATAAAATTTGCAAGTGAAAAATAAAAACTAAAGCAAAGTGCCAGTGCAAAAATCAATCCATATATAAGGAAAACAAAACATCCATCCATGTGTGATGTCGGTGGCAAATAATAAAAATAGTGAAGATTCTTCAAATAAATGTGCATCCAGCTCCACACCCGAGTAAGTAGTAGCTTTCCAGCTAACAATAACTGCTAAAAAGCAGCCTCACCCAGCACAGGGAAATATCCCCAAGACCATTAAAAGATGTTATGGAGCCGCAGCTAGAACAATGTCAGAGATACAAGACTTATTAAGGCAGTAAAACAACGTGTTTCATCTGTGAGGTCCGCGGCGTCTCCTAAAGCTTCCATTCACTTCCTTTACCTAAAGCCCATCAAAAATTCAGAGAAAAAAAATGTGATGACGTCACCATCGTAGGCTCCACCCTATCAGTTTTGTCACGATTGGACGTCGTCTGGGGATTGGCCAGGTGAATGCGTCATCATGCAGATGGGTTATATAGAACGGCAGCGCCATCTTAGATACTGGCCACCTGGTTGATATGATAAAGCCAGGAGGGTGCCACAATTTTAACTACTGGCTATCAATAAAAGGAAAATTAGAACGAGAGAAGCCAGGAAACATGTGGCAGAGACCTCGCCATCTAGTGGCAGGAAAACATAATAGAAAAATAAATAGGATTTTTTGTACTCACGGTAAAATCCTTTTCTCTGTAATTCACCGACCAACACAGCTCCTCTCTGTAACAAATGGGTTGTTAGCCTTATCATTAGGAGAATACTAGGCATAGTTGTAACACAACACTCAGAACTCTTAGTTCCACCCGGGGGTGGGCGGCCCCTTGGGCTACAACCCTCCACCCTGCAAAGCAGCATCAGTACATCAACAAGCAGTATAACGTAGAGAAAAGGAGGGGTGGGTGCTGGGTCGGTCAGTGAATAAAAGAGAAAAGAATTTTACGGGGAGTACAAAAATCCTATTTTCTCTTATATTCACCGACCGACACAGCTCCTCTCTGTAACAAAATGGGACGTCCCCAAGCAGTGCCAAAACGAGGGGTGGGAAAAAACAGCATAAACACTTCATCCACCATGGCAAGTGGGAACTAGTGAAACTATACCCGCAAAAACACAGAAGTGTGTGGAAAACCACCACAAAAGAAAAAAAAAAGTATCCTCAACAGGAGCGATCCCCAAGCGCGCACCAAACTGCGGAAGTAATGCAACAGTGCATTAACATAACAGTACTGCGTTTTTATCGAAAAAACAGGAAAAAATATATATTGGATATTCAATTGCAACTACAGGGCCGCCTGCAAAACTTTGCGGCCAAAACAGGCATCAGCCGATGCACTGATGTCTACCTTGTAGAACTTGGTAAACGTATGTACAGACGACCAGGTTGCAGCCTTACACACCTGAGCGACCGACGCTTGGTGTCGGAAGGCCCAAGACGTTCCGAGTGCCCTTATGGAGTGGGCCGTGACTGGAAAGGGGGGCACCTGCCCCTTCAAGGCGTAGGCTTGTACTACAATCTGTTTGATCCACCTGCAAATGGTGGCCGACGAGACCGCCATGCCTTTCTTTGGACCAGCTACCGAAACAAACGGTGAGTCTGACTTCCGAAAGGGAGCCGTGGCAGACAAATACACCTTCAGAGCCCTAACCACTTCCAAAGCGTGAAGGGCCACCTCCTTAGGGTGCTTCGGCTTAGGACACAGCGATGGTAATACAATGTCCTCATTGATATGAAAAGCCGAGACCACCTTCGGTAGAAAAGACGGTTGTGGATGCAACACCACCTTATCCCTTTGGATAACCAGATAGGGCGACTTGCAGGACAAGGCCGCCAATTCCGAAACCCTCCTGGCCGATGTGATGGCCACTAGAAAGACCACTTTCTGGGAAAGAGTCAAAAGGGGAATCTCCCAGATATTCTCAAATGGCGGTTTTTGAAGCGCTGACAACACCAGGTTCAAATCCCATGGGGGTAACGTTGGACGCACCGGAGGGACTACGTGTCGTACCCCCTGAATGAAGATACTCACTAAGGAGTGCAATGCCGGGGTCGTTGAAAAAAGACAGCTAAGGCTGAGATTTGCCCTTTCATGGTGCTTAATGCCAATCTCTGGTCAACTCCTTGCTGGAGAAACAGCAGGATCCTGGATATGGAAAAGGAGCGCGGATGCCATCCTTTCTCCTCACACATGGATATGTAGGCCTTCCAGGTACAATGGTATATCTTCAGAGAAGAAGATTTCCGTGCCTGCAATATAGTTGGAATCACTGAGTCTGACAGACCCTGGTTCCTCAACACCTGGCTCTCAATAGCCATGCCGTTAAAGCCAGCGATGGTAAAGCAGGATTGGACCTTGAGAGAGGAGGTCCTCTCGCAACGGCAGTCGTCAGGGAGCGTCTGCCACCAGACACACCAGATCTGCGTACCAAGGATGCTGAGGCCAATCCGAGGCAACCAGAACTACTGGAATCCCCTCGACTTCCACCCTTCGAAGCAGACGTGGCAACAGTATCAGTGGAGGAAAGGCGTAGATCAGCTGGTACTGATCCCACGGAGCCACCAGCACGTCTGACGCGTCTGTCCACGGATCTCTCGTCCGGGACACGAATCTTGGCACCTTCCGATTGAGACGGGAGGCCAGTAGATCCACATCTGATGTGCCCCACCTCAGGCACAGCAGCCTGAATGTTTCCGGATGCAAAGGTCCAGCATCTGGCGGCTTAGAGGGCCGCCTGCCAGTTCTCCACTCCCTGGATGTAAATGGCCGACAGGGCCGGTACGTGTCGCTCTGCCCACCGAAGTATGTGAGCGACCTCCCGTGCAGCGGCTGAGCTTCTTGTTCCCCCTTGGTGATTTACGTACGCCACAGCCGTGGCGTTGTCTGACTGTATCCTGATCGGACGCCCTTGAAGGCTCATCGACCATGTGTGGAGACACAGCCTGATCGCTCTCAATTCAAGCAGATTGATCGGCAACTTGGATTCTTCCATTGACCAGAGGCCCTGAGCCGACTGAACCCCCATCACTCCACCCCAGTCGGAATAGACTGGCGTCCGTAGTGATCACCGTCCATTTCAGAGGAAGGAACGATTTTCCGGACTGACTCACCGGGGACCTCAACCACCAGATCAGTGAGTCCCTGACTGGCTGGCTCACCTGGATCTGCCGATCTAGGGACAACTGAGATCTGTCCCATTTTGACAAGATCTCCTTCTGCAGAACTCTGGTGTGGAACTGGGCGTAAGGTACTGCCTTGAAGGAGGCTACCATGAGTCCCAGTACTCGCATGCAAAACCAGAGCGACGACCACTTGAGGTGCATCAGCAGTTTGACCGCAGATCTGAGAGTCTGCAATTTGTCTGAAGGGAGAAAAACTCTCGCTTCCCTGGAGTCCAACAGCAAACCTAGGTACTCCAGACGTTGGGTTGGCACAATCACCGACTTCTTTAGGTTCAACAGCCACCCAAATTCCTGCAGGGTCTGCATGGTAATCGCCACATACTCCTCTAATTCTGAGGCGGAAGATGCCCTCAGGAGATCGTCTAGGTAGCCCACGATCGCGATCCTACGTTGTCGCAGCAACGCCAATACTGGAGCCAGTACCTTGGTAAAGATTCGGGTGACTGATGCCAGACCAAAGGGAAGAGGCACAAATTGGTAATGGTCATCCCTGACTGCAAAACGCAGAAACTTTTGATGCCGAAGGCATATGGGTATGTGCAGGTACGCATCCTGGATGTCTAAGGACGCCAGGGAGTCCCCTTGATGGAACGCAGCGACTACTGAGTGAACTGATTAACTGATTCCATTCTGAACCTCTTCACTTTTACAAAGTGATTGAGGGCTTTTAAGTCCAAGATTGGACGTATCCCTTCCTTCTTGGGAACCACAAATAGATTTGAATAGAATCCCTGGAAGCATTCCGAGTCCGGAACAGGTACAATCATCCCGTGATTCAGCAAATCCCTTACCGCCCCCAACTGGCCTCCCGGCGAACCGGGGATATGCTGGAGAAGAATATGTTTGGCGGCCAAGAGAGAAACTCAATCTTATAGCCTGTGGAAATCAGATCGCAGACCCATTGGTCGGATAACCGGGAGGACCACCGGGCTGCAAACTCCCGAAAGCGACCCCCCACCCGAGACATGGGTGGGGGCAAACCTTCATGCGGTAGCACTTTTATTCACAGGCTTGCGATTTCAGGGAGCTTTTTGACTGTCCGTGGGTGTCCTGACGCGCTGGGGACGAAAAAGACATTTGTGAGTGGAAAAAGAGGGCCCTTGCCTACGGCGTGGCTCCTTAGCTTTCCTGGCCTGTGGGAGTAGTGTACTCTTACCACCAGTGGCATTTTTAATAATGTCATCTAATGAGGCTCCAAAGAGCCGGTCGGCAAGAAAAGGAAGATCCGTCAGGGCTTTCTGGGATGCCTGGTCAGCAGACCAGCATTTTAGCCAAATGAGGTGCCTCAGCACCACAGCTGACACTGAAGCCCTGGATAACAGAGGGAGAGTATCCAGGGCCGCGTCACAGACGTACTTAAGGCCTTGCACTAGTTGGTCTGCTAGTTCCACGCAGACAGGGGAAGTCTGTTGCTCTCCCAAAAGTTTTGCCCACTCAGTCAGTGTCTGCGTACAGGTCGCACGGCTGACCCCACAACCGTAAACAAGGAACCAGCCACCGCCTCGGCCTTCCTGTTTGTGGGATCCTTGAATACAGGAGTCCCCTCAACCGGGATCGTGGTTACTTTATTCAACCTGGATACTGGGGGGTCCACGACCGGAGGAGCCGACCATTTCTTGAGAAGGCTTTCCTCAAAGGGGTAACGCACCGCCATGTATTTGGGGACTGAAAAGGTCCGTTGCGGGCGACCCCATTCCTTGTAAATTAACTTGTCAAAATAAGTCAGATACAGGAATACCTTAGGTGAACATGCTGGCTTGCGGGACCCAAAGGGGACCGGTACCTCAGCAGAGGGATCCGCTGGCTGCTGAATCTTCAGGGTATCACGCACAGCTGTGATAAGTGCTCCAACAAGCGCTTTGTCACGCACGGACCCAGACGGGACTCATCCTCACTGTTCGAACGGTCCTGGTCAGCGTCATCTGAGGGGGTCCCCGGCCGCAGCAGGACCTGAGTCTGCGCCAGAGCTCTCCCCAGAGGACGGGGGGCAGGGGCCACTTTTTAGCACCTTTCTTCCCACGCACCGCCTCTATCTTGGCAACGAACAAATTGAGGACCGCCGTCAGGGTGTCCATGGGAACCGCGCAGTTCGCAGGTGACCCGGTTGCAATTGCCTGGATTTCGGGGGAAGAAACACCAGTTTCTGAAGCCATGCTGACCCTACCCTGTCTGCCACCCGAAGGGGACTTAGGACAGTGACAGTCCCAACCTCCTTGCTGACGCTGACTGAGGGGTTCTAAGCCGCTGGATTTACCGCCCTGAGGAGTTCCGCGATGTATACAGCAGTGCCTGTAGACCCCTAGCGCTCCCAGATGCAGAGGGACCAAAGCTGTGTCGGTGGCAGTCCATCAGAGCGTTCGGTGAACAATCTGAAAAATGTGTCCAGATTACATAGAAGCCTCCCAGCGCTCTATGATGACAAAACAGGAAGCTGAGGGCACAGGAAGCTACTGCTAGAGTACAAAAAACATGGTCCGGCTTCAATGTTCTGAATAGGAAATCAACGGGAAAATGGCCGCTTGAAGCCCAGAAGCATGCTGTCCCTTACCCACACTTAAAATGGCCGCCAGCCAGTGCCATGAGAGACAGAAAGAAACATGTGGCAGACACAGTGCTGCACCGACACAGGGGCAAACCTCACAGGCACCTCCCGGGATTAAGCACTCAGGACCCAGGCACCCCAGTACAGCCAGAACCCAGGTGAGAGCCCAGGGGCACACACACACCGCTCAGTATCCATGCACAGTCCCCCCCCCCGTGAGGGGGGGATGAGGGGAGTTAGGGACAGGGAAGAGAAGAGAGGGGGTGAGGGGGCCCCCAAATCGACCTCCCAGGGAATGCCCTGCTGCTCAACCCTGCCAAGACAGGGAGAGCTGTACTTACCAGTCCTAAAGAGCTGGGAGGCATTCCATTGTAGCCAACTCCTGATCAGTACAGGGAAGGTTACTGCATACTGTGACGCAGACATCAGTAGCCCAGTCATATGTATGCCCGGAGCATAAAAGCTCACCAACCACCTCTGGAGCTGAGGTATGTCGTGGCCTGCTGAGCCGTAGCTGCGACCTGCACACGCTCGATGGCCGGACTGGGGAGACTACAAGGATAAGGGAACCAGCCTGTCACCCAGCCGGCTGTTGATAGAAGATCACAGGATCATTCATCTTGCGCAAACAGCCAAGCTTCTGCATAAAAAAAAACACGGACCTATGGGCCCGCGGGGTTCCTAGGTCTATCTCCTCACTAGGAAAAAAAAAACTGAGGCTGCTAGGGCAGAGTGTGGGGATAGTAGGCTAAGGACCCACCCCCCTGGGCGAAACTAAAGTTCTGAATTGTTGTATTACAACTTTGCCTAGTAATCTCCAGTGATAGGGCTGACCCATTTTGTTACAGAGAGCTGTGTCGGTCAGTGAATATAAGAGAAAAGTACATTTTATATACAATTATGAGGATCAGACCAAAATGAGGGACAAATGAGGAGGAATGAGGGACATTGCCCCAAATCAGGGACAGTTGGGATCTATGGAGAAGCATTTGACTCAATCTATGAGGAAGCGTGGACTACTGTACTGATAATAATGTGTGAGCACTGCTCTGTCCTGGAGTATGGTGAGCCCAGACAACTTGATCATGAGGGAGGGGCTATGACAGTAGATGCTCATAGGAAGTGGGCTGGATGATACTGGCTGTCATTAAAGTGGTAGCATCACTGCTGGGGGCAACTCCACACAAAGGGAATTAATATTGTATTTTTTTTTATTTCTACTAACCCAAAACAGCATTTAAAATACAATACCAGAATTCCACTTTTAAAGATCAATTCCCAGGTATGGAATATAAAAAAAAAAAAAATTGCATTAGTTTAGCTTTGACCACTGTAACTATCTATATACCATACCGGGCCGATGTCCCTGGAAGCTGGAAATCACAGAAGTAAACACCACTATTCTAGTGATCTCCACTTGCTTTCAAGTTTCATCAGCACAAAACAATACAATGTCGCCTATCAGTGCCCATCCGTGCCACCTATCAGTGCCCATCCATGCCACCTATCCATGCCCATATGTGCCACCTATCCATGCCAATCTGTGCCAGCTATCAGTGCCAATTTGTGCCACCTATCAGTGTCCATCCGTGTCGCCCATCAGTGCCGCCTATCAGTGCCCATCAATACCACCTCATCAGTGCCACTTCATTGGTGCCACCTCATCAGTGCCCATCAATGCCACCTTATCAGTGCCCATCAGTGAAGGAGAAAACATACTTATTTACAAAGTTTTGAAACTGAAACAAAAAAAAACATTTTTTTTTAAATTTTCTGTCTTTTTTTATTTGTTTAGAAAAAAATAAAAACCGTAGAGGTGATCAAATACCACCAATAGAAAGCTCTACTTGTGGGGAAACAAAATTATAAAAATTTCATTTGGGTACAGTGTAGCATGACCGCGCAATTGTCATTCAAAGTGCGACAGTGCTGAAAGCTCAAAATTGGTCTGAGCCGAAAGGTGTTTAAGTGCCTGGTATTGATGTGGTTAAAGTGTCGCTTTTTTGTTTATGGAGCAAAAAATAAAAACAGCAGAGATGATCAAATAACACCAAAAGAAATCTCTATTTGTGGGGGAAAAAAAAGGACACAAATTTAGTTTGGGTACAGCGTCGCACGATTGTCAGTTAAAGCGACGCAGTGCCGTATCGCAAGAAATAGCCTGGTCATTAGGGGGTAAAATCTTCTGGGACTAAAGTAATCAATGCATAGAATTGTTTTGGAAATAAAAAAAGAATTGCAGCCACGTTCAGGAAGCTCCTTTTATATGACAGTGATTTATAAGCAATCGGCATGATATCCGCTGTGGTCGGGAGATCCAGGTAAACACGTCCGCACTATTATACCTGCGCAGTCCATCTGCAGCTCAGACAGCCAGTGTTGAGAAGTTTACTGAGTCCGCACCGCCCATTCAATGTACTGCATGGTAGGGGGCGGAGACTGGACGTCAACAGGGAGCGAAGGGGAGGCGCTAGAGAGGAGAGCCCACCCCCTCTCACCACAACAAACACCTAGCGTCTGTAACCGTGACAACAGCTTGGGGCGTCTCTGCCACGACTCCACCCCTCTTACGGCCTAAACCCGCCCATGGTTACCTCCCATCCTTTAATAAAGATGTCCGACTCGGCTTTAGTAAATCCCGGTGTAAGGACATATTCAGCGACCCATTGTAGTGTCACAGTTTGATGCCTGTCACAGGATGGTGCGGAAGTGACGTTGTTGCGTACTGCGCATGCGCGATGCGCTCCAAACGCTCGCGCCGTGCGTTCCAACATAGTTTCGGCAATACAGTTCAGCGAAACCATCACATAATGTTACGGAAGTGATGTTACACACAACACAAACACGGGCCACGTTGTTGCGTACTGCGCATGCGCGATGCGTTCCAAACACTTGCGCCGTGCGTTCCAACATAGTTTCGGCAATACAGTTCAGCGAAACCATCACATAATGTTACGGAAGTGAAGTTACACACAACACAAACACTGGGCCGTTCGTTACAACACTAATACTTCCCTTGTTACCTAGTAGGTTTTGCATTGCTGGGACTTGTAGTGCCTATCCTGAGCTACATGCTTCAATGTTCAGTGTCCTCATCCCTATCCCCATGCTTCAATGTTCAGTGTCCATCCTTATCCCCGTGCTTCAATGTTCAGTGTCCTCATCCTTATCCCCGAGCTTCAATGTTCAGTGTCCATCCTTATCCCCGTGCTTCAATGTTCAGTGTCCTCATCCCTATCCGCGAGCTTCAATGTTCAGTGTCCTCATCCTTATCCCTGTGCTTCAATGTTCAGTGTCCTCATCCCTATCCCCATGCTTCAATGTTCAGTGTCCTCATCCCTATCCGCGAGCTTCAATGTTCAGTGTCCTCATCCTTATCCCTGTGCTTCAATGTTCAGTGTCCTCATCCCTATCCCCATGCTTCAATGTTCAGTGTCCTCATCCCTATCCGCGAGCTTCAATGTTCAGTGTCCTCATCCTTATCCCTGTGCTTCAATGTTCAGTGTCCTCATCCCTATCCCCATGCTTCAATGTTCAGTGTCCTCATCCCGATCCGCAAGCTTCAATGTTCAGTGTCCTCATCCTTATCCCTGTGCTTCAATGTTCAGTGTCCTCATCCCTATCCGCAAGCTTTAAATGTTCAGTGTCCTCATCCTTATCCCTGTGCTTCAATGTTCAGTGTCCTCATCCTTATCCCTGAGCTTCAATGTTCAGTGTCCTCATCCCTATCCCCCTGCTTCAATGTTCAGTGTCCTCATCCCTATCCGCGAGCTTCAATGTTCAGTGTCCTCATCCTTATCCCCCTGCTTCAATGTTCAGGGTCCTCATCCTTATCCCCGAGCTTCAATGTTCAGTGTCCTCATCCCTATCCCCCTGCTTCAATGTTCAGTGTCCTCATCCCTATCCGCGAGCTTCAATGTTCAGTGTCCTCATCCTTATCCCCCTGCTTCAATGTTCAGGGTCCTCATCCTTATCCCCGAGCTTCAATGTTCAGTGTCCTCATCCCTATCCCCCTGCTTCAATGTTCAGTGTCCTCATCCCTATCCGCGAGCTTCAATGTTCAGTGTCCTCATCCTTATCCCCCTGCTTCAATGTTCAGGGTCCTCATCCTTATCCCCGAGCTTCAATGTTCAGTGTCCTCATCCCTATCCCCCTGCTTCAATGTTCAGTGTCCTCATCCCTATCCGCGAGCTTCAATGTTCAGTGTCCTCATCCTTATCCCCCTGCTTCAATGTTCAGGGTCCTCATCCTTATCCCCGAGCTTCAATGTTCAGTGTCCTCATCCCTATCCCCCTGCTTCAATGTTCAGTGTCCTCATCCCTATCCGCGAGCTTCAATGTTCAGTGTCCTCATCCTTATCCCCCTGCTTCAATGTTCAGGGTCCTCATCCTTATCCCCGAGCTTCAATGTTCAGTGTCCTCATCCCTATCCCCCTGCTTCAATGTTCAGTGTCCTCATCCCTATCC
This sequence comes from Lithobates pipiens, assembly GCF_037356315.1. Taxonomy (NCBI): domain Eukaryota; kingdom Metazoa; phylum Chordata; class Amphibia; order Anura; family Ranidae; genus Lithobates; species Lithobates pipiens. The sequence continues at coordinate 161,342,443 of NW_027507758.1, read as the reverse complement.
GCGAGCTTCAATGTTCAGTGTCCTCATCCTTATCCCCGAGCTTCAATGTTCAGTGTCCTCATCCCTATCCCCCTGCTTCAATGTTCAGTGTCCTCATCCTTATCCCCCTGCTTCGATGAGGACACTGAACATCGAAGCATGGGGATAAGGATGAGGACACTGAACATTGAAGCTTGCGGATAGGGATGAGGACACTGAACATTGAAGCACAGGGATAAGGATGGACACTGAACATTGAAGCTCGGGGATAGGGATGAGGACACTGAACATTGAAGCAGGGGGATAGGGATGAGGACACTGAACATTGAAGCTCGGGGATAAGGATGAGGACCCTGAACATTGAAGCAGGGGGATAAGGATGAGGACACTGAACATTGAAGCTCGCGGATAGGGATGAGGACACTGAACATTGAAGCTCGGGGATAGGGATGAGGACACTGTACATTGAAGCTCGGGGATAGGGATGAGGACACTGAACATTGAAGCATGGGGATAGGGATGAGGACACTGAACATTGAAGCTCGGGGATAGGGATGAGGACACTGAACATTGAAGCAGGGGGATAGGGATGAGGACACTGAACATTGAAGCAGGGGGATAGGGATGAGGACACTGAACATTGAAGCTCGGGGATAAGGATGAGGACACTGAACATTGAAGCTCGCGGATAGGGATGAGGACACTGAACATTGAAGCAGGGGGATAGGGATGAGGACACTGAACATTGAAGCTCAGGGATAAGGATGAGGACACTGAACATTGAAGCACAGGGATAAGGATGAGGACACTGAACATTTAAAGCTTGCGGATAGGGATGAGGACACTGAACATTGAAGCACAGGGATAAGGATGAGGACACTGAACATTGAAGCTTGCGGATCGGGATGAGGACACTGAACATTGAAGCATGGGGATAGGGATGAGGACACTGAACATTGAAGCACAGGGATAAGGATGAGGACACTGAACATTGAAGCTCGCGGATAGGGATGAGGACACTGAACATTGAAGCATGGGGATAAGGATGAGGACACTGAACATTGAAGCTTGCGGATAGGGATGAGGACACTGAACATTGAAGCACGGGGATAAGGATGGACACTGAACATTGAAGCTCGGGGATAAGGATGAGGACACTGAACATTGAAGCACGGGGATAAGGATGGACACTGAACATTGAAGCATGGGGATAGGGATGAGGACACTGAACATTGAAGCATGTAGCTCAGGATAGGCACTACAAGTCCCAGCAATGCAAAACCTACTAGGTAACAAGGGAAGTATTAGTGTTGTAACGAACGGCCCAGTGTTTGTGTTGTGTGTAACTTCACTTCCGTAACATTATGTGATGGTTTCGCTGAACTGTATTGCCGAAACTATGTTGGAACGCACGGCGCAAGTGTTTGGAACGCATCGCGCATGCGCAGTACGCAACAACGTGGCCCGTGTTTGTGTTGTGTGTAACATCACTTCCGTAACATTATGTGATGGTTTCGCTGAACTGTATTGCCGAAACTATGTTGGAACGCACGGCGCGAGCGTTTGGAGCGCATCGCGCATGCGCAGTACGTAACAACGTCACTTCCGCACCATCCTGTGATAGGCATCAAACTGTGACACTACACCATCACTGTTTGCTATGGAAGTGACGTTCCGTCGCCGCCATCTTGCTATACCCCACACTCGTCTCAGTAAGGATACACTACGAAGAGGGAAAGCGGACATGTTGTTACACCCACCGGAGTTTTGCGTTTTACACGTATTTATAACAGCAAAGTGAATTTATATAGTGAAATACAGGACTTACAACTCCGTTTGACTACTTAGATCTTGAATTTTTAAACCAGCGGCAACCCTACTCATCTCACAGGTTTGCTATTCTGACAGAAGTTCGTGGCTTTTAAAATTCAAGATTTAAGTAGTCAGACGTATTTCCTGTATTTCCCTATATAAACTGACTTTACTGTTATAAATACGTGTAAAATGCAAAACTCCGGTGGGTGTAACAACATGTCCGCTTTCCCCCTTCTTAGTGCATCCATACTGTGGAAGAGTGTGGGGTGTAGCAAGATGGCGGTGGCGGAACGTCACCTCCGTAGCAAACTGCGATAGGTCGCCGAATATGTTGTTACACTCACTGGGCCCAATGACATCACCGCTCCAGAAAGAGGCTTGCACCGCACACAGTCGCTCTCCCCGGCTACGGTGGCCGCCGAGGACCCTGAATGTATTTTATGGAAGGAGGCTCTTCCTTGCAGGTAAGAAACCTTATCGAAGTCTGTGAATGGATTTATTTCGGTGACAGTGCTGCTCCTTTGTTGTTTCTTCCAGCAGTACTGGCTTTATGTATCTTTTTCTTTTAGTTAACGACGTCTTGTATCAGAATGCTGCTTTCCTCTTTCACATTGTTGGGCAGTTTCCTTTTAGCTGCCTAGCTGGGCACAGTTGTATTTTTTTTAAAAAAAAGATCGTCTCAAAAAAAACAAAAAAAAAAAAACGACTGTACATCATTCTAACCCTTCCCCCTCCCCCATCCACACTAAAAAAAATATGACTTTTTTTGTTTTTTTTTTTAACCGTATTTTTTGTCCCCTGCCTCCATCCCCCTTTGGCGAGAATAATGTTTCCTGGTGCCTCCTGGGATATACACTCACATATTTCACGAGGCATCAGGTTCCACACCGCGGCAGGACTTGGCAGAGCGTCACCAGGTGACTGGCTGCCACGACCCGGAAGTAGGGATGAGCTCAGGCGTGTTCGCATGGTCCACGTGCAGAGCCCGCCAGGAAGTCGGCGCAGCGCTGCGCTAATTACAGGCAGTGAGACATTGCCCCGATGTGTGGCTGCAGAGATCGGGCAATGTCTCACTGCCTGTGATTAGCACAGCGCCGACTTCCTGGCGGGCTCTGCACGTGGACCATGCAAACAATCCTGAGTTCATCCCTACCCGGAAGAGACAGGTGGCACCTGATGATGTAGGAAGGAAGATGGTGGCATGGTGCCCTGTGTGTGGCAGCAGATCAAGGCTGGATTTGCTGGTCGTGTGAGTATTTTATATCAAAATATATCCTACTGAAAAAGGTAAGAAGGGGATGATTTAAAAAAATAATGAAAAATAAAAAGGGGGTTCCCTTTTTAGGCAGATATAGGCTCTTAAGATGAGCTCAGGTGTACTCTAGACTTCCCTCTAGCCGAAATCTGAGCTTAAAGGAGATGTACAGCCAAAGCACGTTTGGCTGTACTTCCTTTTGTGGATCACAGGAGTGCAATTCGTTCTGTATTCCTCTGACCCATTTTCAGCAGACAGCTGAAAAGCCCGCTGTTGGCTGATGTCACAGAGCAGGTCCAGGCTGGGACAAGATCGCAACAATAAAGACGGGATCCACCCACAACTCTGGACCGGTGTTCTATCGAAAATTGCATCCCGTCGGATAATGCCTCTGACGATGTACACATGCGCAGTACGAAACATCACCCCCAGCTGATATGTTTATCAGCAGGCGTGACATCAGCACTGCGCATGCACAGATAGTCGGAGGCATTATCCGAGGATCTGCAAAGGGAGAATGTAATTGTGTAACACGCCAAAATCCGCCTGTCATGTGATTGGTCAATTCTCCCGCTTGAGCACAGAGGCAGGCTGAATCTGACAATTACATTCTCCCTTTGTAGATCGTCGGATATTGCCTCCGAACATGTTCACATGTGCATTGTTGACGTCACTCCAGCCGATCAACATATCGGCTGGAGTGCTGTTGTGTCCTGAGCATGTGCAGATCCTCTGAGGCATTATCCAGCAGGGATGCACTATTCAATAGAATACAGGCACCTGACTCCACTCCCGCTGCCTCCACAGCCCAGTGCTCCAGTGAGTGAGTGGGGGGGGGGGCAGCGCAGAGAGAGCCGGCGACTGACAGTCACCAGCTCTCTGCTCATGGAGTTCTGAGCGATTGGCGGTATTTGATCACTTGTTTCTTAGTCTGAACCCTTGTACACACGGTTGGACATTCCGACGGAAAATGTCCGATCGGACCGTGTTGTCGGATAATCCGACCGTGTGTGGGCTCCATCGGACTGTTTCCGTCGGAATATCCGACCAACAAAATTTTAGAGCAGGGCTATAAAACTTTCCGACAACATGATCTGATCGGACTTTGTCCGATTGTGTGTAGATAATTCCGATCGGACAAAGTGCCACACATGCTCAGATCAAATTCCTAGACCAAAGCTATTGGCTCCTAGCCTGAATGTAGTCCCATTGTAACAAAATAACGTCATCGCGTTCTGAACGATCAGTTTTTTCGACAACTTTGTCTGACCGTGTGTATGCAACAGTTTTGGACAAAATCCAACAGATTTGGTTGTCAGAATGTCCGACCGTGTGTACAAGGGCTTAGAGCAGGGGTCTCAAACTGGTGGTCCTCCAGCTGTTGAGAAACTACAATTCCCATGAGGCATTGCAAGGCTGACAGTTACAAGCATGACTCCCACAGGCAGAGGCATGATGGGACTTGTAGTTTTGCAATAGCTGGAGGTCCACCAGTTTGAGACCCATGGCTTAGAGTCTGTGGGGGATAGATGCAGGATCGGGCCAATCCTGCATCCACCTAGGTAAGTGTGATTTTTGAAAAAAACAAAAAGAAAACGAAATTCTCTTTTAATTAAGTGAGCTGCGAGGTGGGGATAACCCAGCCCACAGCTTATTGGAGTAAACAAAAATAATGCAGTTCAGAGTTCAGCTAGCCATGAGTTTTGAGAACTCGTGAACTCATCTCCAATAGGCTTTAGTTGGCATTGTAAATTCAAACAGTGACTACTGGCTCTGCCCCCACTATGTCTTCCTGTAGCAGTCAGCTGCCCTGTGTCTTCATATGTGTCAGCGACTTGTCAGTTCCCTTAAAGTGCTTGTAAACCTCAGACATGAAATATGAACAAAGCGTATCCCACTATAGTGCATGTGTCAAACACAAGGCCCGTGGGCTGAACCTGGTCCACAATGCCATTTCATGTAGCCCTCCCACCTCTCCTGCAGGTGCGGCACCACCCTCGTCTCTGCCCCCTCCTTGTCCCAGCAGTCGGCAGCAGAGAGAAGGACGGCACTCCACCAGAACCTGCACTTCTCCATGCAGCTGCAGAGGCTCTTGTCGGAGCATAATTCAACAAGCTGAAGTTAAAAGCTGATTGGCTACCATGCTCATCTACACCAGATTTTGCACTCCCCAGTTTTAGTAAATCAACCCTATCATCTCTCAGAACTCTCCTCACTGAGCTCGGCATAGTGTCAGCTCCTCGGCTCTTCGCCCCCACTTTTTTTTCTGAACTTTTAGACAAGCTTTAGAAATTATGCACTTTGAACGGATGTAGAGAAGAGATGGCAGCAGATAAACAGGTCCAAATTATGTAGGAGGATTTGTTTAATATCTCTGTATCACCTGAGGCCAGTCACTTCACTTGGTATACATAAGGGTTTACAACCACTTTTACCCCCCCTCTCTTTACTTGTCTGCTTGGTTGACTTCAAAAACATGCTTACATACTGAATATTGTCATACGGTGAACCACCGAAAAGCTCTTGCACACCAGGTGACATGATTGGGAGCCGGCTGTATCTTCTTGGGACAGGCAGCTGAGCCATGATGACAAGCCGCTAGGCCTGCCCTCCTCCAGCCCCTAAAGCCCCTATGAGTAAGCACTTTTGGTAGTGTGAAACGCGTTAGTTTTGTGCTTTGCCGTGACCCACTTTTGTGTGATTCTGCTTCACGAATAAAAGGCATTTGAATTTATCTTGGAGTACGGCCGTCCAGAGTTCTTCAATTAGTTGCAAGGAGCAGAACAAGACGGTGTGAAGATTGCAGACGGAGTGGGGGTGGCTTGTAGGGTTTAAAAGTGCTGAGTTTGAGTGAAGATCCATTTTCAGTCATATCTAAAGTGTTATAGGTGGATGTGATGCTTTTAAAAATGAGTTCACCAAAGTGCTGTGTATCCTAATTCACTACCAAGGTTTTTGTTTGTTCCCTCAGTACTGTTTTCACCTTTTTTTTTTTATTTTTTTTTTGCATACTATTTTGCAACTGGGTGTTGCTGATCTCCTCTATCTTTTTACAGCCACTTCCAGTTCATAGTTCTCTGCTGCAATGTTGGGTACACATCAAGGTTCTGGACTAGTTTCCTGATAGTGTCAGCAATAAATCGTGCCTGCACAGTGTGCCCAATCAATTGAAGTCCCCACCAAGGGGCACATGTGATAAGGTGACAATGCAGGATTATCATTCAGAGAACATTGCCTGTCTGACACTAGTTCTAACTAATCACCATACTGTTTTTAAAAGTAAAAAAAATAAAAAATAGTTTTGCCTTTTAGATATACTTTGGTTAATTCACCTATGTATCAAAATAGCACATGCAGTCTACAAGCCTCAGTAGTTAAAGCGGGAGTCCGCGTGGTTTTTTTTTTTTTTAAAGCCAGCAGCTACAAATACTGCAGCTGCTGACTTAAAATAATGACACTTACCCGCCCAGCGCGCCCGCGTTGTCGGCACCCACAGCCGATCTCTCGATCATCTCTCGGGTGCTGCTGCTGCCATCTTGGGTATGGGAATCAGGAAGTGGAGCCTTGCGGCTTCGATTTCCCGGTTCCCTACTGCGCATGCGCGAGACGTGCTGCGCAATAAGGATGGTCCCCGCTGTCTCTGGGATCCGTGTGTTTCCCAGCAGGCAGCGGGGGATCTTCAGAAAGGGGCGTAGATTCTGCGGAAAGGGGCGTACCTTCTGCAGAATCTACGCCGGAAGTGGGTGCAGATACCTGTACTGTACAGGCACCTGCACCTCCTCCCCCCTGAAAGGTGCCAATTGTGGCGCCGGAGGGGGGGAGGGTTCCAATGAGCGGAAGCTCCACTTTAGGGTGGACCTCCGCTTTAAAGTGTTACTAAACCCAGGACCCTGCATTCACCACATCTGGTCTCCCACAAAACATAGTAATACAATTAGTATAGTAAATATAAACTGCTAAATACCTTTTACTGCATATACAGACTGATTTTACTGCTGTGGGTTTAGTAACACTTTAACAATAAACTTATCGTCTTTTAAAAATCTTCGTAAAAATTTTTTTTATTTATTTATTTTTTTAACTGAAGGCAAGCCCTTTTTTTTATTTTTAGCTTTGGATGTTGAGTGGAAAGGGATTAAAACACCTGTTGGTTTATTTGCGTCTGTATCCCCATTAGGAAGAACCACCCCTCTATTTGTCCTGATGTTATCAAGTGAAAGAAAATCCCAGATTTTAAGTAAGCAGGATCTGAGAGGAAATTTTCCAATGGGGACACTAGTTGAGAAGACTACCAGGAATTTACCTCACTTTGGAGGAGGGATTTCTTCACACAGATAGCAAAAAAAAAAAAACTGACAGGGGTTAGAATCCTCACTTAATTTGCCCAAAGCCAGCTGGCTGATCAAATAGAAATTGAACAGATACACAAAATTGAGGTGCATGGAGAAATTCTCCCTTCTGTGCTATTGTATTTTGACAGCGGGGCACCTCTGCTGTCAAAATACACCAATTGGCTGCATGCACTGATCAAACAAAGGTGTGTTTTTTTTTTTTTTTTTTTTTTTTTTTTTTTTTTACATTCCCATTTGAAAGAAGCCAATCATTAGATCGATTTCTGTCTATCTGGAGTAGCTATAGATGGATCGAAATTTGGAGGCCCCCCCCAAAAAAAAAACAAAGAAAGAAAACAACCAAGTGACCTACAGGTCTCGCCTAAAAACTCCTGCCCACAGCTCCTTAGGACTGGCGCAGTGTCCATCAAAAAAAAAAAATTGAATTGTGTTTTTTTTTTACCACTTAACAACCAGCCCATAGCCGAATGACGGCTACAGGGTAGTTGCTTAACTCTGGGAGGACGTGCTATAAAGTCCTCCCAGAATTCCACTCTCGTGCACCCCCTGGGATGCGCACTCGAGAGCATCCATGACCACCGGGTCCACAGGACCCGGCCCATCACAGATCACGGTAAACGTCCGCTCATCGCGGCCGTTTACCACGTGATCGCTCTGTCAAATGACGGAGCGATCACTTGTAAACAAACCGGCGTCATGTCATGACGCTGGTTCCTCCCTCCCCTCTCTGTACTGATCGGTATAGTGTGAGGGGAGAGATTGGTGACAGCAGTGCTGTGAGCTGGATCTGTAGTGCCCACAGCGCTGTTTAACGACAATTAGCCCCATTCCCTGCCAATACAAAAAAGTACAAAAAGTGTCAAACTAAAATAAATAAAATAAAATGAACAATAAAAGAAAAGTGCCCCTGTCCTCGTGTGCTTGCATGCAGAAGCGAACGCATACGTAAGTCCCGCCCATATATGAAAACTGTGTTCAAACCACACATGTGAGGTATCGCTGCAAACGTTAGAGCGAGAGCAATAATTTTGGCCCTAGACCTCCTCTGTAACTCAAAACATGTAACCAGTAAAAAATTTTAAAGCGTCGCCTATGGGGATTTTTACGTAGCGACGTTTGGCGCCATTCCACGAGCGTGTGCAATATTGAAGGGTTACATGTTAGGTATCTATTTACTCGGCGTAACTTCATCTTTCACATTATGGAAAAACATTGGGCTAACTTTACTGTTTTGTTTTTTTAAAAGCACAAAACAGTTAGTTTTTTCCAAAAAAAAGCGTTCGAAAAATTGCTGCGCAAATACCGTGCGAGACAAAAAGTTGCAACGACCACCGTTGTATTCTCTAGGGTCTATGCTAAAAATATATATAATGTTTTGGGGTTCTATGCAATTTTCTAGCAAATAAATGATGATTTTTACATGGAGAAAAATGTCAGAATTGGCCTGGGTGCTCCAGAATGCCTGATGGTGCTCTCTGCATGTTGGGCCTCTGTATGTGGCCACGCTGTGTAAAAGTCTCACAAATGTGGTATCGCCATACTCGGGAGTAATAGCAGAATGTGTTTTGGGGTGTAATTTGTGGTATGCATATGCTGTGTGTGAGAAATAACCTGATAATGTGACAATTTTGTGGAAAAAAAAAAAGGAAAAAAAGTCGTGATTTTGCAAAGAATTGTGGGGAAAAATTACAACTTCAAAAAACTCATCACACTTCTTACTAAATACCTTGGAATGTCTTCTTTCCCAAAAGGGGTAATTTGGGGGGTATTTGTACTTTTCTGGCATGTTAGGGTCTCAAGAAATGAGATAGGCCGTCAGTACTTCAATCAGATCAATTTTCAGATATTGGCACCATAGCTTGTAGACTCTATAACTTTCACACAGACCAAATAATATACACCAATTTGTACTTATTTTTGCCAAAGATATGTAGTAGTATAAATTTTGGCCAAAATTTATGAAGAAAAAATACTAATCTGCTAAATTGTATAACATAACACAGAAAAATTAATTTTCTTACAGAATTTTTGGTCTTTTTTTCTTTTATAGCACAAAAAGGGGCGTAGATTCTGCGGAAGGGGGCGTACCTTCTGCAGATATCTATGCCGGAAGTGGGTGCAGATACCTGTACTGTACAGGTATCTGCACCCCCCCTCCCCCCTGAAAGGTGCCATTTGTGGCGCCGGAGGGGGGGAGGGTTCCAATGAGCGGAAGCTCCACTTTAGAGTGGACCTCCGCTTTAAGTGCCAGTGGTTAAAAAATTGCACATTTTTTTTTTTTTTTTTTTTTTTTTTTTTTTTTATCGCCCAGCTCTATCACAGCATACGCTTTCAGTTCCCAAATCGCCTTTCAGGACAACCTTGGAGAGAGTGTAGCTCTGCCTTCTTCACAGAAAACACATGCAGCCTTTAAATCCCTCCTCTTCCACCATGGCCTCAGTTATTGTGTTTCCTCCGCCATGGTGGCCATGTTCCATGTGCCTGGAACCAGGGAGCTGTTCTCTCTCCAAGGTTGGGGAGTGCCAGGCTTACCTTTTTGTTTTTTCATTAAATGAGCAACCCTGGGGGTGTCCCGGTGTCCCCGATCTCTCTATCTCAGGGGAGTTGGGGCCCTCAGGAGGCGGTGCATCTATGTGCCTGGATTTCGCTTTTACTTGGCTCCTAGAGATGGCTCTGGTGGCTGGGCGGGGGCCGCTGCTGGTCAGGGGTGTGTCCTGCATCTCTGTTCGGGGTCCCGGCCAGCGAGTGAGTCATTTCCACTGACATGGATTCCTGAGGGGACGTGGCACTGTTGGTTCCAAGCTCCTGGAACGCAGAGACCAGGGGGTGGGTCCGTACACCGGTGCTTCCATTTCCGGCCCTCGCTGATGACCTGTGGTTTTTCGTCATTGCTGCTGATTTTTCTCTACAAGATGGATGAGAGCAAAATAGCCACAGCGGTTGCAGGTGCCCCTAGCACTGGTCAAGCTAAGATAAGAGAGGTACAGTGGTGCCTTTTTCTGATCCCTATGGGCTTTGTTGGTTTGTTTGTTTCTGCCCTGAGGGGAGCCTGTAGCTGCAGGGTCAGAGGTTAATTCACTATGACCCTGCAGCGTGAACTGGGTGCCTCACCGTTAACACTGCTTGGGTTTTTTTCTGTTTCCTCTTAGGCTTTGTGGGGTTTTGCATTAGACTAGTGTTTGTTAGGTTTAGGGAAACAGGTTTAGTTAAAATTTGTTTTTCGTTACAGGAAAAAGCGTTAGGTAAAACTAAACATGTAAATCCGCCAAGTCAAAGGAAATGTCCTTTTTGCAAGAACCCCCTTAGAGATTCATGGCAGAAGGCGATGTGCAGATCCTGTATTAAAGAACTGGTGTCCAGCAGTACAAGGACTTATTCTCTTCCGTAAGGGAACTTATGAACTCGCTGAGTTCCGTCAGGTCCATATTGGTACAGAGCCCAGTAGCAAGGTTGAGCCCCAGAATCCACCACCTAGTCCAAGAGCATCCTCATCCAGACCAATGGAGACTGAGGACTTAGGTGATGAAGGAGGAAGGTACTTTTCTCTCACTCAGGAACTCAGGTGAGGAGGAAGAGGAAGACGATAGCAGAACCTCTAGGTACAAGCTATCCTTGGAGGAAGTGGATGACTTCTTAAGAGCAATCTACACTACTCTTGAAATTCAGGAGGAATAGGTACAACTGTCAGTGCACGACAAAATGTACCAGGGTCTGGATGAAACTAAACACAGAGTGTTTCCAGTTCATAGTGTCCTATCGGAGTCAGTCAAGAAAGAATGGAAGGCCCCCAAGAGAGGCCCTTTTTTCTCCAGGACCCTTAGGAGAAGGTTTCCCTTCAAAGATAAGGAGTCAGGTTTGGAATAAGAAACCATGGGTAGATGCCGCTTTCTCGCAGGTTTCTAGATGCACAGACCTTGCGTTTGAGGATATGGGGGTGCTGAAGGTGCAATGGATAAGAAGGCAGACTTCCTCCTTAAAAAATCTTGGGATTGAACATCAGTCAGCCTCAAACCTGCTATGGCTTCCACGGTTGTGGCAAGAAACCTGGAATGCTGGGTTGAAAAGCCACATTGAAACGGGCACACCACGGAAAGATCTGTTAGAATGTTTTCCTTTAGTATTAAAAGCAGTTCAGTATATGGCTGATGCATCTGCTGAATGAGTTAAATTGGCACAAGGTCATCAGCACTGGTGAACTTAGCCTGACAGAGCGGTCTGGCTGAAAACCTGGTCTGGTGACACAGCTTCCAAGGTTAAACTGTGTAGTTTACCTTTTGCGGGTAACCTGCTTTTTGGTCCAGACCTTGAAACAATCTTAGCTAGGATGGCCGATAAGAAAAAGGCTTTCCCTGCTAAGAAGAAACAGCCGATTAAAAATAATTTTCGTGCTGTTCAACAGCCCCATAAAAAGAAGGAGTTGGATCATAGGAGCCATTGGGGCTCCCAAAGGGGTAAGGGAAGAAGAGGAGTTCTTTTCAGATCTCCCCCAGACCAGTCCTCCAGAAGTAAGGGGTAGATTGTCAGCTTTTCACCTACAATGGAACATAACATCTCCAAGTCTGTTCGTGAAAAGCATTTTAACTCAGGGATACAGACTGGAATTTTCAGAGCCACCCCCCAGTAGATTTTATGTTACAGCCCTACCAAGAGATCGGGAAAAGGCTTCTGCAATAATGAGCCTATTGCAGGATCTGATTCAGCAAGAAGTAATCATCCAGTTCCCAAAAAATCAAGATGGCACCGGCTTCTACTCTCATATATTCCTGGTAAAGAAGCCTTCAGGAAAGTATTGATTGATTCTGAACCTAAAGAGCTTGAACAAATCAATTTGGTACAAGCATTTCAGGATGGACACAATCTTTTCAATTACCAAGTTGCTGACTCCAGGCTGTTTCATGGCATCCCTGGATCTAAGAGATGCTTATCTTCTTGTTCCGATAAATCAGGCTTCTCAATGCTTTCTATGTCTGGCCCTGGATCAGGGGACCTCAGTCTTGCACATCCAATTCAGAGCTCTGCCATTCTGACTTTCATCCTCCCTCAGGATCTTCACAAAAATAATGGCGGAAGCTCTGGAACCTCTGAAGTTGAGAGGGATTTCAGTTATCCCTTATCTGGACGACCTGCTGTTCTTTGCAGACTCCAAAAAACAAGTCTGATCAAATCTCCAAGCGTCCCAGGCTCACCTCAAGAACTTAGGGTGGCTCCTAAATTTGGAAAAGTCAAATCTGAATCCCTCACATGAGATGAAGTTTCTGGGTTATACCATAAACTCGGTGCTTCAAAAAGGCTTTCTACCGTGGGAAAAAAGAGACAAGATCCAATCAGCGGTGAAACAAGTTCAGAACACACTGTCAGTATCAGCCAGGCCAACTATGGCGGTATTAGGTCTTCTTACTGCATCAATTGCTGCCATTCAGTGGGCCAGATTGCATTCCAGGCCCCTCCAGTTAAACATACTACGTGGTTGGTCCTACAAGAAACCACTAGAAAAACAGATAAAACTTTCCTTAAAAGTAAAGAGGGCTCTCTGGTGGTGAAGAAATCCATCCAACCTGACAAAAGGCCTTTCTTGGGTGTTTCCCCTGGACAAGCATCTAACGACGGATGTGAGTTCCTGGGGCTGGGGAGCCCACCTGGAGGGTCAGACTTCTCAGGGGGTCTGGTCCAAGACAGAAGCCCAAAATTCCTCAAACTGGTGGGAACTGAAGGCAATTTTTCTTGGTCTCCTAGCCTTTCAACATGTAGTAAAGGGTCGTCATGTTTAGGTGCTGTCAGACAATACAACTGCAATAGCCTACATAATGAAACAAGGGGGAACCAGGAGCAAAAGGCTCCTAGAATTTCCCAGGCAATTACCGGCCTGGGCGGAACAGAATGTGGCCTCATTATCAGCAGTTCAGCCGAAAGGTTCTTAGAATCTGCTAGCAGATCTTCTTCTAAGCAGACGGAAGCGTAATAGAGCCTAAATCGAGAAGTTCTCCTGATGATCTCCAAAGCTTGGGGGAAAACTCAAATAGATCTGTTTGCCAACCAACACAACTCAAAAGTATGCAAATTCTTCTCTCTCCACCGAGAAGATCAAGCAGTAGGCATAGATGCCTTCACCCATCTGTGGCATTACCAGCTGTGCTATGATTCCCCCCCCCTTCCCTGTGATACCACTGGTCCTAAGGAAGTTCAGAGAAGAAAAAAAACTATCTGATCCTGGTCACTCCTCTCTGGCCAAAAAGGCCTTGGTTTCGTGGCTCTGTTAAATCTAGCTACGGAACCTTCATGGAAGTTACCGTCCAGAAATGATCTTCTATCGCAGGGATCAGTGAACTATCTTCAATTAACAGCTTAGTTTCTGAAGAAGACCTCTTGAAGGCAAAATAACTTTCTGATAAAGTAGTAAAGACCCTTCTTTCAAGTAGAAAAGGAGTCACTCAGGCCATATACATGAAGGTCTGGAAAAAATGTAACTCCTGGTGTGCTTCTAAAGGCCTCCAATTTAAGAGTTCAGTATCTGTTCTTGAATTTCTCCATGAGGGAATGGAGAAGGGACTGGCAGCCAGTACGCTGAAGACTCAGATGGCGGCTTTATCTATTTGTTTTGAAAGAACTTTATCCAAACAAGTTTTTAATTTCAAGATTTTTTTTCAGGGTACTCGCAAGAAATAGGCCAGTAGCCCTTAACGATTTTCCCAGTTGGGATTTGTCTATTGTTTTGCAGGTTGTTTCGGGAGCTCTGTTTGAACCCTTACACGAAGCATCCTTGCAGAATTTGGTTTGCAAAACAATTTTTCTTTGATTGAAAAAAACGATTTTTCTGGTGGCCATCACCTCTGCAAAAAGAATCAGGGAACGCCAAGCTCTGGAAGTTACAGAACCTTTCCTGAAAGTTTTTGCAGACAGAGTGGTCCTTCAAACGTACCCAGCGTTCCTTTCTATTAGAGCTGCCATGACGCGTCGACGTAATCGACTACTTCGACTAAGAAAATACGTCGACGTGTGTGCAGGGCGTCGATGCTTCACAGTGGGGGCAGTGCTTGGTATCTACCGCTGCCCTCCGTGCCGCCGTCCCTAGGGGTGCAACGGATCGTCACCGATCCGTGATCCGAGCGCACATGCCGCGATCCGCGGAGCGCTCCGTGGTCTCGGCCTTAGGAGAGGCCGCGGCTTCGGCCTAGCTCCGAAGCGACGGCCATCTTTCTACACCCAGGCGTTTACAATGTGATCGCTCCGATGGAGCGATCACTTGTAAACAAATCGGCGTCATGACATGACGCCGGTTTCTCTCTCCCCTCTCTGTACTGATCTGTGCAGTGGAGGGGAGAGGTCGGATGGAAGCAGCCATCCCTCCATACCCTGCCAATACTCTGCCCGCCAATGCAATACTCTGCCAGCCAATACTCTGCCAGCCAATACTCTGCCCGCTAATACTCTGCCCGCCAATACTCTGCAATACAATACACTGCCCGCCAATACAATACTCTGCAATACAATAATCTGCAATACAATACTCTCAAGGTTATCCAAATGATTAATTAGCTAATCAAAAAAAACCACTAGATTCATTAAAAAATAAAAATAAAAAAAATAATCGGATAGTCGTTGACTAATCGAAAAAATAATCGATAGATTAGTCGACAGACAAATTAATCGTTAGTTGCAGCTCTACTTTCTATGATTTCTTCAACCTTTTCACCGCACAAAGGAAATAATTCTGCCCACTTTCTCCTCACCAATCCAGGAGAAGAAGCTTTTCACACTCTGGACGTGAGGAGATGTTTGTTACATTTTCTTACAATAACCAAAGAATTCAGAAGATCAAATGCTCTTTGTGGTTTTCTCAGGCTCACACAAGGGAGAAAAAGCTTCCAAAAGTACACTGGGCAGATGGCTTAGGTTGGCAATCACAGAGGCCTATAAAGCCAAAGGAGAAATACCCCCTTCAGGTATTGCTGCTCATTCTACAGCAGTTTCCTGGGCTGAAAGGGCCGGTGCTACGCCTGAACAGATCTGTAAGGCTGCTACTTGGTCCAACTATTCAACATTTCTCAGACACTATCGGTTGGATTTACTGTCCGCCGCAGATCAAGCCTTCGGCAGGAAGGTACTGCAGGCAGTAGTCCCAATCTAGGTTAAGTTTCTCAGTTATCCTCTCCAAGGTTGTCCTAAAAGGCAATTTGAGAAAGGCATAGTTATGCCGCGTACACACGATCAAACAAGCGGGTGGAAAAGTCCGGCAAACTCAAGTCCGCCGGACAATCCCCCCCCCCGTGTGTAGCCTCTGGCATACTTTTTTGACCCGAAAGTACGGCGGACTTAGAAAGTAGTTTTGCAGTCCAATCTTCCTGCCGGACTCGCATTTCGGCGGACAATCCGGCCGTGTGTGTGCCAGTCCACCGTACTTTTGAAATGAACGGACTTTTCCCGTCCGGAGAAAAGTCCGCTCATTTTGAGTGGTGCCCACGAAGGAGACGTTGCTGGCCCCGCCACCTGGTATGGACTTAAAGGGGAACCCCAAGGTCCACAACAGACCCTTTTTCCGAGCACGCTACCCGGACGGCCAGGAAAGGGGGGGATGAGCGAGCCCCCCCTCCTGAGCTGTACCAGGCCACGTGCCCTCAACATGGGGGCACACATGTTGATGAGGACAAGGGTCTCTTCCCGACAACCCTGGCCGTTGGTTGTCGGGGTCTGCGGGCGGGGGGCTTATCGGAATCCGGGAGCCTCCTTTAATAAGGGGGGGCCCCGGATACCGGCCCCCCACCCTATGGGAATGAGTATGGGGTACAATGTACCCCTACCCATTCACCTGTAAAATTAAGTACAAAAAAAACACAACACACAAGATAAAATAGTTTATTGCGCAGCTCCTGGGGTCTTCCGTCTTCGGGGGTCTTCTCGCCGGACTCCTCCACTATCTTCTTGTAGCTCTTTTACTAGCGGAGGAGTCCGGCTTTCTTCCTCGCCGCTGCCTCTTCTTCCGACTTCGGGGGTCTTGTCCCCCTCTTCGGTTCTTCTGCCGGGCCACTGCGCCTTCTTATAGCTCTTTTACAGGCTTCTGTCGTCACCGCCGCCGCCGCCTTCCGTTCTTCTTCTCCTTCTTCTCCTGGAGATGTTGACTCAATGCTCTCTCCGGCCGCAATGACAGGGACGCGCTGCGCGGCGACTTATATACGGACAAGGGGCGGGGTCATCGGTTGATGTCACATGGTGACCCCGCCCCCTTATGATGTCACAGTCCCAGAGGATTGTGGGACTGTCGCCACGTGACATCAACCCATGTGACATCAACCGATGACCCCCCCCTTGTCCGTATATAAGTCGCCGCGCAGCGTGTCCCTGTCATTGCGGCCGGAGAGAGCATCGAGTCAACATCTCCAGAAGAAGAAGAAGAACGGAAGGCGGCGGCGGTGACAGAAGACCGGGCCACCGCCTGTAAAAGAGCTATAAGAATGTGCGGTGGCCCGGCAGAAGAACCGAAGAGGGGGACAAGACCCCCGAAGTCGGAAGAAGAGGCCGCGGCGAGGAAGAAAGCCAGGCTCCTCTGCTAGCAAAAGAGCTACAAGAAGATAGCGGAGGAGTCCGGCGAGAAGACCCCCGAAGACGGAAGACCCCTGGAGCTGTGCAATAAACTATTTTATCTTGTGTGTTGTGTTTTTTTTTGTATTTTATTTTACAGGTGAATGGGTAGGGGTACATTGTACCCCATACTCATTCACATAGGGTGGGGGGGCCGGTATCCGGGGGCCCCCTTATTAAAGGGGGCTCCCAGATTCCCGATAAGCCCCCCGCCCGCAGACCCCGACAACCAACGGCCAGGGTTGTCGGGAAGAGGCCCTTGTCCTCATCAACATGGGGACAAGGTGCTTTGGGGTGGGGGGGCCGTGCGGCCGCCCCTTCCCCAAGGCACCCCCTCATGTTGAGGGCACGCGGCCTGCTACGGCTCAGGAGGGGGGGGCGCTCGCTCCCCCCCCCTTTTCTGGCCGGCAGGGTAGCGTGCTCGGACAAGGGTCTGTTGTGGACCTTGGGGGGACCCCCACGCCGATTTTTTTCGGCATTGGGGTTCCCCTTAAGTCCATAGCAGGTGGCGGGGCCTGCAACGTCTCCTTCGCGGGCCCCACCTACCTGGAGACGCTCTCGAAATAAGCGGACTTTCCCCCGCGTGTGTGGGCGAGTCCGTTCATTTCAAAAGTAGGGCGGACTTAGTACGCCGTATTAGTCCGCTGAAAAAGTGCCGTGTGTGGGCAAGTAACCCGTTCGGAAAGTCCGACGGACAGTCTGGCGGGAAGTCCGCCAGACTAAGTCCGTCGGATAGTCCGCTACGTGTGTACGCGGCATTAGACTTACCAGTGACGGTATTTCTAAGAGACTTATGCCCCATACACACGATGAGATTATCGGACGAATGAACGTCCGTTTTTTATTGCATGCTAATCTCAGATCGAATCTGATGAGTTTACTAAAGTCACGAAAATTCCCGCACGACATAAAAAAAATTCGTACGTGATGTCATGTGTTGTAATGCATTTGTATTGCATTTTCGAACGATAGCTGTACTGATTACACGAAAATCGTACGATCTAGCATCGTACGAAAAAAATTTCCGTGCACGTCCGATAGAATAATATCGGATGTACTGTTCGAATCGGCTCTCGAAAGCTCTGTACTAACGATCCGATTATCGTACGATCGCATCGAAAGCGGTATTTTCCGTACGATTTTCGTATCGTTTGTACGGGGCATTACAAGACAACCGTTACCTGCCTCCCTTTGTTTATCTTAAAAGTGGTTTTAAGTATCTATCATAGTTTGGTGGTTTTCTGTGCTTTTGTTTTCCAGTTTGTCAGAGACCACGATAACTGGGGCCATGGTGGAAGAGGAGAGATTTAAAGGCTGCATGTGTTTCCTGTGAAAAAGGAAGAACTACGGTCTCTCCGAGGTTGCCCTGAAAAGCTCTTAGAAATAACATCACCAGTAAGTCTAACTATGCCTTTTTGTAACATCTGCATTGTAATAGCAATACAAACAATAGTTTTATTTGACAATCTAATATAAATACTGGTACTTAAAAATATCCTTTCATGTGAGTATTGCTTGTCTGCTGGTCATCTCTTTACGCAACTTCCAGGAATCTCTGCATGCTTTGCAGCTTCTCCTCTGCTGTTTCTTTCAGTTCCTAATGACTGTATATCCCATGGTACAATGCTGCCTGCAAGGCAGTGATTCTTCGACTGACTCTGCCTCCTGAAACTCCTTCTCTCAGAACCTCTATAGGTCAGCATTCAGGCTCTGTGAAATTTGTGACAAAGCAGTGCTACTCATAAGGAATAGTGAATAAGTGCCACAAAAGGAAGTAAATGTGTGGGGATTTTGAAAAAGTACCGTATTTATCGGCGTATAACACACCCTGGCGTATAACACGCACCCTAAGTTTAGGAGGGAATTTTAAAGAAAAAACTTTTAGGAGGGAAGTTTAAGGAAAAAAAACGTACATTTAAATGCCCATCAATGCAGCCTTGTCAGTGTCATTTGCAGCCTTGCATTGCAGCCTTGTCGGTCATTTGCAGCCTTGCATGTCATTAGCAGCCTTCCATTGCAGCCTTGCCAGTCATTAGCAGCCTTCCATTGCAGCCTTCTCAGTCATTTGCAGCCTTGTCAGTTTCTTTTGCAGGCTTTCCTTTTAAAAATGGCGCCTCTGAGATACAGAGCGGATGTCCTGTATATCTCGGTGGCACTCGGCCATTCTCGGATATTTTCGGTCGCACTCGGCCATTCTCTGATATTTTCGGCTTTTCTCGGCGGCTTTCGAAAGCCGCCGAGAACGGCCGAAAATAGCCGAGAGCTGCCGGAAATAGCCGAAAATAGCCAAAAGCTGCCGAGACCGGCAGAAGAGCTCGCAATCGGCGGGTGATCAGGGTATAACACGCACCCACGATATTTTCCCTGATTTTAAGGGGGAAAAAAGTGCGTGTTATACACAGATAAATACGGTACTTTGAAAACCTCAAGATTGTTCAGATTAATAAGGGTAAAATAGAAATAAATGAAATACAATAGGAAACTTGCGTCCTTTTTTTCACACATATCGAGATTTCTTTTGGTGGTATTTAATCACTAGTGGGTTTTTTATTTTTTGTGCTATAAATAAAAAAAGACCATAAATTTTGTGAAAAAAATATTTTTTTCTTTGTTTCTGTCATAAAATTTTGCTAATTAGTAATTTTTCTTCGTAAATTTTGGCCAAAATTTATACTGCTACATATCTTTGGTAAAAATAACCCCGATTAATGTATATTATTTGGTCTTTGTGAAAGTTATAGAGTCTACAACTATGGTGCCAATCACTGAAAATTGATCACATCTGATCAGGCCTTCAGTACATCAGGTGTATCTCATTTCTTGAGACACTAACAAGTCAGGAAAGTACAAATACCCCCCAAATTACCCCTTTTTAGAAAGTAGACATTCCAAGGTATTAAGTAGCATGGTGAGTTTTTTTAAGTTGTAGTTTTTTCCCCACAATCCTTTGCAAAATTTAAGATTATTATTTTTTTTTTTTTTTTTTTTTACAAAATTGTCATATCAGGTTATTTCTCACACACAGCATATGCATACAACAAATTACACCCCAAAATATAATCTGCTACTCTTCCCGAGTATGGCAATACCACATGTGTGAGACTTTTACACAGCCTGGCCACATACAGAGGACCAACATTGAAGTAGTACCTTCAGGCTTTCTAGGACCATAAATTGCACATCTCATTTCATTCCTACCTATCACACTTTTGAAGGACCTTGAGCACCAGGACAGTGGAATTACTCACAAAGTGACTCCATTTTGGAAAGCAAACACCCTAATGTATATTCTGAGGCATGGGCAGCAGATAGGTACTCAGGTACTCTGATGGGCCCGAGACAGGTACTCGGGTAAATAGATGAGCTGCAGACAGGTACTCGGGTACTCTGATGGGCTGCAGACAGGTACTCGGGTACTCTGATGGGCTGGTGACAGGTACGCGGGTACTCTGATGGACTGTGACAGGTACTCGGATGAACTGTGACAGGTACTTTGATGGGTGGTGACAGGTCCTCTTTATTAGGGGGGGGGGCAATCAGTGTGTGTTGGTGTACACTATAGGCGGTAACGAGATGTTACCGCAATCTCCTTCTCACACACGATCGGTGTGTGAGGAGGAGAACCCGGTAACATCTTGTTAGCTGTTACCGTGGTTTGTTTACATTTAGTGATCGGCTGTGAAAGTATCACAGCTGATCATGTGGTAAACAGTCGCCGGCCAATGGCTGTTTACCACCATCTGTGACGAGCAGTGTTGGTGGGAGCACACCGCCACCAACGTGCACGGGCAGCGCGCTCCCGATCGTGTGCATATGCCATGTAAAATGGGGTGGTAACACCTGTGATCGGCCGTGACTTCATCACACACATGGTAAACGGCCATGCTCAATGGCTGTTCACCCCCTTGGTGGCGAGGGGTGTCTCCGTGACACGCCACCACCGAAGGAACAGGGATGCGCAAGCACGATCGCGTGTATTCCCTGTTTAAATGGGAGGCCGTCATATGACGCCCTCCCAGAACGAGAGCCACGCCGCCTGGCCGTCATGCGGTTAATTTTGTTTATTAAATTTTAAAAATATTGAAGTACAAGAGATAAATGTCCAGGACAGACCAATGAGATACAAGCAGGTCCATAGAAGACTTGTGTGTGTGTGTGTGTGTGTGTGTATGTATATATATATGTGTATATATATGTATATGTGTGTGTGTATATATATATATATATATATATATATATATATATATATATATATATATATATATATATATATATATATATATATATATATATATATAATATAATGATAGTACATATACAGAAAATAAAATACATATTGGGTATGTTAATACAAACAGACACATAGAAAACAGTAGGCTTCCCCATAAATATATTATAGAAGAGGTGGGGTATTCATAAGGGGATGTCATGCAGAAACAAAACACTTCTATGCCCAGTGCGACATCTTATATATTGTAAAGACAGAACATGAAAAGGGACACCCCGAGAAGAAAACAACATTGAACCAAAAGAATAAAGAAGTCTTTAGTAGCGTATAAAGAATAAAGTCACGCTTTAGTAGTGTGACCAAGAAGCTCGCTACTTCCGGTCCCTTTTGTTGTTCGCGCTGGACGGTGGAACGCACGCTAGCAGCGAGTGCAAGCTGGGAGGCACCATTAGATCCAGACACGGATGGATCTGCACATTGGCACATTGCACTTTAATATGAATATAGAGGTATTGCTTCATAGGAATACGTAAATACCTTTGCACATTATATTGGACCTTCATGAGCACTCCCTCACATCTCATTCAATGTGAATGGTTTGGTTGGTAATTTTGAGATAGGTTTGGTGATGTAGCTGGAAGCAGAGTCGTGGATAGCTTTGTAAGTTGTTGTAATGCTCTGTACACACGACCGGTTTTCTCGTTGGAATAAACTCCTGAAGGTTTTTCCAAAGGAGTTTCGCTGAAACTGTCTTGCGTTCACCCAATCACACCAAAGTCCGACCGTCAAGAACGCGGTGACATACAACGGGACTAGAAAAAGGAAGTTCAGTAGCCAATAGCTTCCGTCTCGTACTTGCTTCAGAGCATGCGTCCTTTTTGGTCCGTCAGAACAGCATACAGACCAGATGAAGCATACACAATCGGAATATATGATGAAAAGCTTCCGTCTGACTTTTTCTGTCGGACATTCCGCTCGTGTGTACGCGACATTAGTATTTTGAATTTTGTTCATTGGCTGAATGGAAGCCAATGGAGAAATTGGCAGAAAGGGGTTGCAGACACTGGAAATGTTATGAACTTGCTTTTTGAAAGATTGAGTTTGAGGAAGTGAAGTGCAAGGAGACTGATGCGATCTAAAAAAAATTGGCTATCATCCGTATAGAAATGGTGCTGGAAGCTTGTCAGTTTATTATTTTATTATGCACACATACTGTATGTTCTAATAGTATTTGGTATATAAATGTTTTAATTCTCAGTTTAAAGAGTTCTCTAGTGGAGTATTAATAAACTCATTTTTGAAACAAGCCAGCTAAACCTTGTGGTTAATCTCATGACTTTGGTAGAATTTAAGGAACTTTACTCATTGTCCTGAGGCACAGTTTGCTTACAAAACACCATTTGTTCAGTACATTTTGTTTGCGACTTTGTGAGTACTGGTAATTAATATTCATAGTTTCCCTTGCTATTTGATGTCCCTTTTATCAACTAGTCCCTCCGAGCAAGGCTGATCCAGACCTCGCACAACACTTGTATCTTCATGCTGTTTAGCATAGCAGTTTTCACCATTTCTACTCCACCCTGGGGTGTTCCTGTTCATTTAAAATTCCAATAGGGAGACCCCCCCCATAATGGCCGTGCCACTCCTGAAGACTTCACACTTTGATTCCTGTGAATCATTATTTTTATAAATACTCCTCTGTCATCCTTCCTCGGGCATTAGGATGGTGAACACAAGCTTTATGTTTCAGGCTTTAGGAAATATTCATACAGAATCCTAAAGAACTTTTTTATTTTCTCTGTAAAGCTTTCTTCTGCTGCTAGTATGCTTTTATTATCTTTTGTGCCATACTGTATGCAAGTTTTTATTTTAGAGCCAGAAACATTCCTGTGGATATTGAGAAATATGACACACCATTATGTCAATGAGAAGTCTCTGATATGTGAAATCCCTGATATAACTTTACATTGGTTTGTCATAAAACTTCTTTTAAATTTAGTTTTCAAGAAAGTTGAAATATGTACTTTAAAAACAAAATGTATTTCAATATAATTCTTTTCACACTCCTAGGTATTTTCTATTGCGTAAACATGTTTACGTTCATGAATAGTTCAGACAGTGAAGAGGAAGAGGACTGCAATGAGAGAACATCACTGATTGCTTCTGAAAGTCCATCACTGCCTTCTTATCAACATGGAGTACAGAACCCATCCGAGGCGACAAATCAGAGGGTGAGGAACATGCAACTAGTCCAAAAATTGTATTCCCAAGTCTTGTACAAAATATAATTTACAATAAGCACGAGGCCCAAAAAGTCCCCTCATCCCTGCTTTATTTTCACCAGATGAGAAGCAGATGCTTAACGTGGACCTACCACAGATAAATATGAATTCCAGGTAGGGTCTATTTATATAGAGTTAATTGGTCCAGCTTTGATCAATGTACCTATGTATATACAATACCTGGCGAATTCCCCTGGGAGGTGGAAATCCCTGAAGTAGACAATGTTACTCCAGTGACCTCTGCTTCCGGGTCCCGTGCTGAATGGCTGGTCTGATGCATTCTGAATATAGGAGGTGAGCCACTCAGCATGAGCACCTTTCAATGAATGCTTTGCCTTTTTTTGATTCACAAGAGGAAAAGTTGGCACTCGGGATTGCCTCAAACAAATGGTCTTTGATTATTGAAAACACATGCATAACAGGAAACATGTTTTGGCCATCAGGTCATGGCAGCCATGACTAAGGACTGATGGCTGTTATATATGGGTTTTTTTTCAATAAAGGAAGACTGTTTAACCACTTGCCTACAGGGCACTTTCACCCACTTCCTGCCCAGGCCAATTTTCAGCTTTCAGCGCTGTTGCACTTTGAATGACAATTGCGTGGTCGTGCTACACCTTAACAATGTGAAACTTTTTCTAATTTTCTTCACACAAATAGAGCTTTCTTTTGGTGGTATTTAATCACTGTTAGGTTTTTTATTTTTTACCACAAAATTTTTTTTTTGAAAAAAATTATAGTTTTTCTTACTTTCTCTCAGTAAATATTGCAAAAAATTGTTTTTCTCCTTCACTGATGGGCACTGATGAGGAGGCACTAATATGCTGCTCTTATGGCCACTGATAGGTGTTACTGTTGAGCACGGATAGGCGGCAATGGTGGGCTGCACTGATGAGCAGGACTGATCACTAATGGGCACTGACTGGCACTGGTGGGCACAGATTGCTGGCACTGGTGGTGTTTTATTGTAACCAGGGCACTGAAGAGCAGTGCCCTGATTACATGTCTTGATATCCCCTGCGAGGAGATGCCGCTGATCGGGAGCTGATCCGTTGCGAGGAGAGCCAATTACATGGTTAAAGAGCTGCGGCTGCACTGTGTCCTAGCAAAATGGTGAGGGCAGCCATTCTGAGACGACGTCCTCCCAGACTGAGAGCTACACCACCCCCTCCGTCATTTGAGGATGGGTGGGCGGCATGTGGTTAATGCCATTCTGAGTGCTGACTTCCTTATATTGCATAGAGGCATCAGTAGCCGGACAGTCTAATCATCGGGCGGAGCTGTAAAGTGGTAAGGTTTCCATTTGCCTTTTTTTGAATAGAGGAGGGGCATTGACTTCATGCTTTTCACCTTCGTCCAAATGGAGAACGCTTTGCGTTCATTAAAAAAGGGCAAAGCATTCTCTGAATGGTGCCTGTTCTGAGTGGCTGACCTTCTGTGTTCACAATGCAGCAGGCCATTCGCTTGGCATGGAAACTGGAAATCATGGGAGTAGCGGTGCCTACTTCAGTGATTTCTAGCTTGCAGGTGCATCAGCCAGGTGTGGTGTGTGTGTGTGTGTGTGTGTATATACCTGGTTATAATTGTTCCAAGCTGGATCAGTGTAACTATGTAAAAATATAATATTCCTGGAATTCATCTTTAGCAAATACATTTTGGTTACGTGACTGCACAGTGGAGGAACAACATTAAACTGATAAGATCATCATGCTGCATTTTTTCCCAGAGTTCACTGAATGTGGTGAAGCTGACGATTTCTATCATCCAATCATGTGCAAGCAAAAATGCCATATATTTTTATTTTCCTTGGTTGGGTATTTTTTGCGAAGTGAAGCTTCATCACGTTCACTAAGGCAAGCCATATATTAATCAATTTGCTTTCTTTCCACCATAGGTGGTGCAATTTAGTCAGTTAAAGTGGTTGTAAAGGTAGACGTTTTTTTACCCTAATGCACGTTAAAACAGGTTGTAAACCTCCATACAGTATCTGTACCTATATGTAAGCCTAGAATGATATTTACTGTATACTGCCCCGATGATGTCATTGGCGCATGCTCTCTGAGGAAACAGCCACTCACGCCATTTCTTCAGAAGACAGTGGCGTGACTGGTGGCTCCCACGCGTGGCCCCGGAAAGGAAGACGGGTGAAGATGGATGCGGCCTGCAGCAAGGACGATGCGGGCTTCGTTTGCCGGTAAGTGTCACATAATGTGCTAGTATGCAATGCGTACTAGCACATTATGCCTTCACTTTGCAGGGGAAGGAAAATATTTTTTTTCCAGAGAGTTTACTTCCTCTTCAAGGCGACACAGAGCGCAGCTCAGGATTTAGCAAGTGGGGCAGGAGGGAGAAGCCAGGAGCATCAGCAGGATAACCCAGAAGAGGGGGGTCAGGGCTGCTCTGTGTAAAACCACTGCACAGAGCAGGTAAGTATAAGATGTTTGGTATTTAAAAAAAAAAAAAAAAAAAGATTTCAATCGTTTAAAAAATAAAATAAAAACAAGCCAAGCAACCTTGTAATAAGAGTAGAAATAATACCAGTCCTGGCACTGATGACTCTGATCTTTGCTGTCTTATAAAGATACACCAGTTGCAGAGTCTTTAGCATTGTATCCTTCGGGTGTGTGGGAGGCCTGCATACCCCACTGCATGCTGTTGTTCCATCCAACGGCTGCTGCGTCACTACTGTGTCCCTGCAAAGTTGTAGTGGCCAGTGGGTGGAACCACAGCTTGCAGCAAGGGATTCAGGCATTCAATAAACCTAAAATTGTGGTGCTTTTGGAGCAGGGACAGAAACCAGCACGCATCTCCATCACCTTCTTTGCCTGCCTCTGCCATATATAAACTTAGTACTTTTGAGTATAGGCATGCATGGGACTTTATTAATCCCCCCCCCCCCCCCATGCATTATTCCATGTTTGAGCAGCCGATTGCCAGGTCCGAGCACTGAAAGGTGGTTCTTGGGGGAGGGTCCTTGGGACCTTGGGTAAGTCCAGTAAACCCACTGTTGGATCAGAACTTGCACAACAATCTTGCATGCAGCTCCAGCAGATGAAACGGGTGGTATCGTAGCTAAAATGATGTTCAGCTTTGTGGATGATACAAGTCAGAGGCGGTCAAAAGCATGGACTCTCTATTCTTTCTGTCCAGATGAGTAGTTGCCAGAGTTTTATAATTCTCCTTTGGGTTTGTGAAGTCTGTGGAGCATAAGATGAGCCCCTGCTGTATTTAGCATCCAATCTTCCATGAGGGTGACCCAATTCTAGTTTTCAGAACATTGTAGATAGGTGGTTATGCATTAAAGTGTACCTTTGGTCAGAAAATTAAGTTCTGCTAGATCACTTTGGCCCTTTTTGCAGGTATTGCTATGTAAAACATAAAAAATAAGTGCATATGCTGTTTAAAGTCCAGTAGTACACCGTTTTACTCTGCTCTGCACGTACTCAGTTGCTTTCCTTTTTTAGGCACTGTCGAGCATGTAGAAGCTGATCTGCTGACAGCCTTAAAGCGGAATTAAACTCTCCTATCCTTTACAGCCAAGAAAGCTGCTTCGGTTTGATCTGCAACTACCATGGTGCTGCACATGTGATCAGTTATCACACCATCCATTTGATGGTTTGACAGTTTGGTTAACCACTTCCCGCCCGGCCTATAGCAAAATGATGGCTGGGCGGTGGTTCAGTTATCCTGACTGGGTGTCATATGACATCCTTCAGTATAACAGCCGCTGCACGCCCGTGAGGGCATGCATCGCGGCGATCAGTCTGACACACCGATCTTGGTAAAGAGCCTCCGACGGAGGCTCTTTTTCCACGTGGTCAGCCATGTCCAATCACAGCTGATCACGATGTCAACAGGAAAAGCCATTGATGGGCTTTTCCTCACTTGCGTCTGACACACGAGTAGAGCAGAGCCGACTAGCGGCTCTCCTGACGGGGGGGGGGGGGGTGTCTGCTCTGATTGTTTATCAGCCCCCCTTGGATGCCCACACTGGACCACCAGGGAAGCCGCCAGGACCACCAGGGAAGGGGGCAACATTTGGATGGCCAGGTATGTACCCCATGGCAATCCACATGTGCAAATTATGCCTAATCTGTGCCAGTCAGTGCCCACAAATAGGCACTGACTGGCACCATTATATAACGTGACATCAGTGATGCCCAGCAATGCCACCCATCAGTTCCGCCTATCAGTGCCCATCAGTGCTGCATACCTGTGCAGCCTATCAGTGCCCATCGTCAGTGCCACCTCATTGATGCCACCTCATCTGTGCCCGTCAGTGCAGTCATATCAGTGACTGTCATTGAGGAAGAAAACATACTTATTTGCAGACATTTTTAACAGAAACAAAGAAAAACTTCTTTTTTTTTTTTTTTCTTCTAAATTTTCTGTCTTTTTATCTGCGCAAAAAGTAAAAAACGCAGAGGTGATCAAATACCACCAAAAGAAAGCTCTATTTGTGGGAACAAAATGATACAAAATTTGTTTGAGTACAATGTTGTATGACTGCGCAATTGTCATTCAAATTGCAACAGCGCTGAAAGCTGAAAATTGGCTTGGGCAGGAAGGTGTCTAAGTGCCTGGTATTGAAGCAAGCAAATGTGACAGTTACATTCCTGGAATGCTGGGATTGCTAACTGTTTTTTTTTTTTAAACCTTTGATTCTATTTGGGTTTTTTGATTTTGATTTACTGCTGTTCAGAGGCTCAAGGCTTCAGCAAGAAGAAACGGGAGCGATGCTGGAGGCAATTTATAGTACACACTAATTTTGGTAGCATAATTATTAATGTGGAATGTATCTTCCTTGCTAAAGAACATTATTTTTTTATTATGTTGTTATGGTTTAAAGTCTCACTTTAACAGATACACAAATACAGTGCAGTTTTGTATTTATTAGTACACCATTAAATTTATTTTTTGTCTTTTAAAGATAAAAAGAAAAAACACACATGTGCACGCGCACACACACACGAACACACACGGCGGTGATGGTGTAAAACTCGGCACTAAACAAGCCTGCTGGTTGCAAGAGTAGTATTTAGACAAAGCTGGTCAAGCTATAATGACATAAAAATAAGGACATAAGAATAGCCGAAGACTAAGAACGTCTGTCTTTATAAAACGTTTTTGGGGGGGGGGGGGGTGAACTCCTGTATTCTGGAGTCTTGATGGGGAGGCATGTAGGGCCCAGAGGTGGAGCTGGATACCTTGGGAACTCTGGGTGCCTTGGTTGGAGGCTTCTGCCATTGTGTGTTGATCAAGAGCGCCTCATCTGCTAAGGCTGCAGCTTCCTCTAGGGTGGCAGGTTTTCGCTCCCGCACCCACTGTCGGAGCTCAGGGGGACACTTGAAAAATAATTGTTCCTTCAGGACAGCCTATATGATCCCTCGGGAGTTGGCCTTCTCCCCTTCCAGCCATCGGCAGCATGCTACAGACAGCTTGTGCGCAAACATTTTGAAGGAGGTCTCGGAGACCCAAGGGGTAGTCCGAAACTGGGCCCAATACACCTCTGGTGATACAGCGTAATAGTACTGCCCTTTTAGGTCCTCATAGCTACATTTCTTGAAAGGGTCCATCATTCGATAAGCCTCAGCAGCCCTCCCCCTCCAGCAGTCCTACTACATGGCAGGTCCAGTCTGCGAGTGGGGCCCCCAGGGGTTCGCATTGATGTTCAAAGTCCTGAAAGAACCCATCCACATCCTCTGCATTGTCTTGGTAGGGCTTAAAGTCTCCCATACAGCAGGGAGAGACACGGGTGGTAGCACGGTTTTTTGCAGTCTCCCATTCCTTGTGTTTTTTTTTTTGCCTTTTCAATGGCTGCAAGATTTCTTTCGGTGGTGGCATCCTTCCGCAGAATGGGCATCTCTTCCTCGTACCAGACAAACCAAGGGCTCCTGCTGCCTGGGCTGGGAGGTTCTGCTCTGTCTGCGCTGGGAAGTGCATGACCCCATTTGTAGTCGACTTCTCACGCTGGCTGTTTTCCTCCAGCAACTGGACCAGCTGGTCCTTATTCATTCCTCTGTGGTTGAGACCCAACATTCTGGCTCTTTCTTGGAGACTGCTTTCTGTCCAATGGTGATACTCTGGGGCCTCAGTGCTCCTGGTGTGCAGACTTTCATCAGCCATCTTGAGCGCTCTCATCCCACTGCTACCACTAGTTGTGACGATTGACGAACCCTTGTCCTCAACAGGACTATGTCCGCCGTAAATGCTTTCTCTGTTCGATACCACGCGATCCAAGATCTTTTGGCCCACCCAGTCACCAGCTGTAATAGAGTATGTGAAAAAACAACATCAAGCTGATTTATTATCACACGTGTGCAACAGATATCCAAATTGGGACCATCACCCCTCCCTTTGGAATTCAGGGCGGGATAAACTGTCCAGGACCATCAGCCCTCCCCCCACAGCCAGGGCAGACAGAGACAATAAAACGATGGAATACAACCACACCCTTAACTATCTCTGCAAAAGAGTCCAATAGCATGAGACAACACGCAATATATACATATGTACAGCGTACCAGTGTGGCTGTAAAGACCTACTAGTACAGATGAGAATGGAGTTCTCGGGCACCCTACCCAAAGTGACTTCTGTCACACCGATACTTTTTTTTTTTTATGTCATGTGACAGTGGCACTAATATGCAGCACTTATGAGGTGTGGACTGTCAGTAGTTTTTTTGGGGGGTATTTTTTGACAATACTTTCTTTTTTTTTTCTTCCCTTTGACACAGGAAAAGGGACTGAGGACAGAGATCCCTCTGCACTGAATATGAATGGACAAGGAGACAGAGGCCCCTCTCCATTCATAAACCGAAGCATCGTAAACACAGTTTACGATGCTCAGTTATGAATGGACAGAGGCAGTGATCACTAACTCTGTTCATTCAGAAATGGAAGGAGCCGGTAAATGACATGTTAACAGGTTCCTTCCTCTGCTCCCCATCCTGACAAATCTGGGACAGAGGAGTCGGAGGAGCACACTGAGGGGGGACCGGAGGAGCACACTGAGGGGGGACCGGAGGAGCACACTGAGGGGGACCGTTGGAGCTCACAGGAGGACACAGGGGACAGTCGGGGTGATCAGTGTGGTGGTAGGGGCAGTTACAAGCACCGATCTCCAAACCTTTACAGGGAGATCGGTGCTTGTAACTGCTCCCTCCACCACACCGATCACCCCTGACTGCCCAGGTATCGGAGTACAAGCACCCATGCAAATGATCGGTATCGGTGCAGCCCTAGTATTATCTACATGCAGCATGCTCCATAACAGCCTTGGCCTAATGGAGGTGGATTGAATTATAATAGCCATTATTAACCAAAAAGACTAAGGGCATCTAGTGGCAAAGGGGGGACAGATTGGGATTCAGGGTGATGCCCTGTACACACGGTCGGACTTTCCGACAGAAAATGTGCGATCGTAGTGTGTTGTCGGAAATTCCGATCGTGTGTGGGCTCCATCTGACTTTTTCTGTCGGAATTTCCGACACACAGTTTGAGATCTTGTTCTAAAATTCTGCAACAACAAAATCCGATTGTTTAAATTTCGATCGTGTGTAGACAATTCCGACACACAAAGTGCCACACATGCTCAGAATAAATTACGATATGAAAGTTATTGGCTACTGGCCCCTTTATAGTCCCGTCATTCGTGTTGTACGTCACCTTGTTCTGAATGATCGGATTTTCCGACAACTTTGTGCGACAGTGTGTATGCAAGACATGTTTGGGCCAAAGTCTATCGGAAAAAATCTGACAGATTTTGTCATCGGAATGTCCGACTGTGTGTACAGGGCATGAGTCTTGCAGCTAACCCTGAAGGTGAGTATTGCAGCTTTTATTTTGTTTTATATTTTAATTCTTCTGTGTTCAAAATTAATGGTATTTGTGTGTTTAGTCATAAAAGCACCTCTGTACTACCTGAATACTATATGGATGTTTTTTCATAAGTTTGCCTTCACACTGCCCCGGGGAAGTCCCGCAGATCTTTGGGGCGAAGCACAGGTAACTTGCTCTTACTTATTTCTATGATGTTCCTGAAACCGCACCAAAACCGCAGGACTTCATAGAAGTCTATCAGAAAGCGTAGCTAACCTGCACCAAAACTGCGCATTAGCAAAAGCACAGCGGGGCAGTGTCAAGTCACCCTAAGATTGTGCTACCTGGGCTTTTGTAATTTGTATCCAGTAAGTACTGCTGTATACCATTTGTTTGTGTCATTGC
This sequence comes from Lithobates pipiens, assembly GCF_037356315.1. Lineage (NCBI taxonomy): Eukaryota > Metazoa > Chordata > Amphibia > Anura > Ranidae > Lithobates > Lithobates pipiens. The sequence goes on along the minus strand of NW_027507758.1, from coordinate 161,310,734 downwards.
TGTGAGTTGTACTGTTTACAAGTTTTTTTTCTCTTTCCACAGAAACATTATAGCAGTAATGCTGAAGCTTTGAGCGATGCAGCAAATGGAGTGACATCTGGTCCATCAGACAGACAAGTCGTAGTGGACAATGATGAAGAAGAGCTGACTCTTAAATATGGCGCTAAACATGTCATAATGCTGTTTATCCCAGTTACTCTTTGCATGGTCGTCGTTGTAGCTACAATTAAATCTGTCAGCTTCTACACAGAAAAAAATGGACAGTTGTAAGTACTTTTTTCATTTAAAGTTTCCATAAATTGGGAACGATGCTGTGTAATTCTTCTATCTATCTATCTATCTATCTATCTATCTATCTATCTATCTATCTATCTATCTATCTATCTATCTATCTATCTATCTATCTATCTATCTATCTATCTATCTATCTATCTATCTATCTATATATATATATCTCATTACAGTTCTTCAGGTGGTAAAAGAAGGAAGTAAAGACAGAAAAAAAAAATTGTAAACTGGAAAAAGAAATGTATTATTGTTTGTTTTATACTGAGAGATTATATAAAGTACAAGTCAGTTGCTGTCTCCCAGTTTGGGGAAAATTCTAGAAATATTGGTTAGTTACTATATTGACCTAGTCACGATACCACAATAGTATATGCTTCCTAAGTAAAGGAAAAATCCATTTAGTAGATGGCTGGATATGCCTGAATTGGCCAATTATAAGTTGTATAAAAGTGTAGTCTAGACATAAAGCAGAACTCCGGGAAAAACACTTTTTCCTATGTGCTTTGTTGCTGATCTCCTACCTTCACCAACTAGGCCATTCATCTGCTTCTGAGCTCTGTAGTTCCTCTGTAGTAACCTGCTGATTTTGCTGAAAAACAGTTACTGCCCTGTGATATCCTGTTTGTAAGACCTCTGGCTGCTATTCCTCCTGTATCCTCAGCCAGCGGTCTTGTCACTTCCCACTAGTAGTTCTCTCAAGCAAGCAGTGACTTCTACTTCCATCCCTGCTTGCTGTAGTGGGCAGAGGGGGTCTCACAACCCCCCGGTCTGTACCACCCATAGAGGTGGTGTCCTTCTCCTCCCTCCTCCTCTGCTCCCTGCCAGCACCGCACCCCACTCCACCCCCTCCCTGCCACCACTGCTGCTTGCCCACCATGTCAGAGCGGGGTTCGTTACCAGACACTGGCCGTATGACAGAGCAAGGGTCTCCGGCTGTGACAGGTCTTGTATGTGAATCACCATTCACCGTAACGTCCCGCCTCCCGAGCTTTACTGACACCATCCACTGCCAAATATCTGTAGGAGGGGTTTCCACCAGCCCTGCAAAGTTTGCATTATTTTCAGTTTGCTGTGTATTATGTGTGACACTACATATTACAGAGACCGGTATTGTGGTAATATTGAAGTTTATTAAGATTTCCATACATTAGAGGGTTTCACCATTATTGTGTTATTGATTAGTAAGTTGCACTTTGTTTTTTCTCATGCCGTCATTTACTTGTGCCACACGCTGATGTAAAACAGCATGGCCCGGCTCTTTCTGTGGTGCGGCTAGGGATGTTCTCATACACCATACCAGTGCTGATTGCTGTTAGAAAGATCTCAAAGCTACAGCAGGAGGAGGAATATTTCTAATACTGAATTACAGCAGAGTACAGTAATTATGGGCATGTGTCTACAGTTCAGTAATGATTGCATAAAGCAAGTAAGAGCAATATGTTTATCTCCTGCTGTGGCTGGAGGGGCAGAGCATAAACATGCTTTGCATTTATAATGCTGTAACCTACCTATCCTGCTGTGTGTTACTGAGTAGCATGGCTGGCTGCAGAATGAGGGGGTGTGATTTATGTTGAAGTGGGCTTGTTCACATTTAACATGTACATGCCTAGTGTACCTCCCACATTCATTGCAATTTCCAAAGATTCATGGAAAATGTAGTTTGGTTATAGTGTAGAGAGGAAGAAGAGAATATGATGTAATCACTGTTGTAATAGCTCCTCCTTGGCAGAATACATGCAGCATAGAGAGGACTTCTTGAAAATTCAATTAGACTTTTCTCTTCAATAGTAAGGAATTTCACAAATGTAATAACTGTTTAGTGTTTTGTGTAAGGGGGTGTACTAATGTTTTTTTTTTTGCCAATCTGGAGTACTGCTTTAAAGCTGACTTGGCATTAAATAACAAAGTCTGCCTAATAGTGTGCCCCCCCCCCCCCCCCCCATTTCAAAGCACTGAGAAGTTAAAAAAAAAACACCTTTTGATGGTGGGTACCCTACCCTTGCAGTTCCTAGGCAGTGATGATGTCCTCCTCTTTCAAACAAGATCCTGGGGAACACAGAGTAAACCAGATCTTGTGAGGTGATGCTACTGCAGTGTGCTGTGGCATCATCTTGCAAGATTTGGGCCACTGGGCATTTCCTGGGCTCTCATTAGGATGATTACATCACCCACTGCAGTTCAGAAGTTGAAGGAAATGTGGTTATAGTAACTATTCCCTTGTCCCCATATCTCCCCAGGTGTTTTTCTCCTTATTGTTTTATTTTTTTCCAGTTTATTTTTTTTGTTTTTTGTTTTTTAGATGTGGGTGGGGGGCACACTAATTAAGCAAAAAGCACAATTTCACCTTTTTGACCATGTTTCATGTTGCATCCATATTTTGGGCATTGTGTGAAATGTTCATATTTCTCAGCCCCCCAATCCATTGATAGTCCATTGATGTTTCCCCCAGCTCTTAAACTGAAGGTTCAGGTACAGACCAGAGCTGGAGGAGGAGCAGGAGCCTGTGCATTGCACCCCATGAAGGGGTGCAATGCACATCATGGTTGCAATAATTAGCTCCAATAAAATATTAATAAATGCACATTTTGTTTTTCTTTTTTCAATATGGGTGTATTTATTCATTCTTTTGAAAAAGATGGAATCTGCTTTTATGTGTTCATTCTCCTCGTCATCTGACTATATTTTCACTAGCCCCAAATGTTCAGATTTTCATACTTGGCAGATGTAGATAGCATATGGACAAGCCTGGTGTGCATGAGGATGAGTGTTTACTGCGCAGATCCACATTCGAGCACAGAATAACTGTAACAGCTCAGAAGTCGCACATTCTGTTCTTTACACGTTATGATGCTTTTATTTTGCACTATCTGCCCTGGTAAACATTGCATCCGTATTAAAATGCAAGGCTGCTTATCCTTTAGACCCCCACCCATCTGTGAAAAACCTGTGGCTTTTTCAGGATCTCACCAGAAGTCCCATGACATCACCCTCACTGGGTGCCAGGAACTGGCGATGTATGAACCTGGCAGTAAAAGGGTAAAGAGACCATTACACCATTTTTATCAAGGCTTTTTTGTAAATCCCATAGGTTAGCTCCTATTGATTTTACTAGACTTCCTCCATCTTTTTATCCCAAGAAAAAAATATTTAAATCATTTTCAAGTTTCAGGGGGCCACTGTAAAGCATTATTATATGTACAACAAATAACACCACACAAAGGATAAAGCATCTACCGAGGCTACTGCCAACCTTTTATTGAAAATGAACTATATATACTCATAAAGGTGATGATGTCCCCCCCCCCCCACCATACCCAACTCATAGCTCTGTAATCTCACTTTCTCCCCCTCTCCTAAACCCTGAGCCTCCTTCTTCCCCTAAGGGGTAATGGCTGGAGTCCTATCAGAGTCCCTCTGGGTAAAAGCTGGAAGGGAATTCCACATCCTTGCCGCTCTTACAGTAAAGAAACCTCTACGTTGTTTAAGGTAAAACCTCTTTTCTTCTAAATTCAATGAGTGGCCACGAGTCTTGTTTAAACTCCTTTCTGTGAAAAAGTTTTATCCCTATTGTGGGGTCAGCAGTATGGTATTTGTATACTGAAATCATATCACCTCTCAAGCGTCTCTTCTCCAGAGAGAATAAGTTCAATGCTCACAACCTTTCCTTATAACTAATATCCTCCGGACCCTTTATTAGCTTTGTTGCCCTTCTTTGTACTCACTCCATTTCCAGTACATCCTTCCTGAGGACTGGTGCCCAGAACTGAACAGCATACTCTAGGTGTGGCCGGACCAGAGTCTTGTAGAGCGGGAGAATTATCGTTTTATCTCTAGAGTTGATCCCCTTTTTAATGCATGCCAATATTCTATTTGCTTTGTTTGCAGCAGCTTGGCGTTGCATGACATTGCTGAGCCTATCATCTACTAGGACCCTCAGGTCCTTTTGCATCCCAGATTCCCCCAGAGGTTCTCCCCCCAGTGTATAGATTGCATTCATATTTTTGTCACCCAAATGCATTATTTTCATTTTTTCTACATTGAACCTCATTTGCCATGTAGCTGCCCACCCCATTCATTTGTTTCCGATCTTTTATCCTGTGGAGAAGTTAATGCCCTGCTTAGCTTAGTATCATCCGCAAAATACAGAGATTGAACTGTTTACCCCCTCCTCCAGGTAGTTTATGAACAAATTAAATAGGACTGGTCCTAGCACAGAACCCTGGGGGACCCCACTACCCACCCCTGACCATTCTGAGTACTCCCCATTTATCACCACCCTCTGAACCCCTTGTAGCCAGTTTTCAATCCATGTACTCACCCTATGGTTCATGCCAATGTACCTTATTTTGTACAATAAACGTTTATGGGGAGCTGTGTCAAATGCTTTTGCAAAATCCAGATGCACTGCCTCTACGGGCCTTCCTTTATCTAGATGGCAAGAGCAATTCTTCATGAATCCATGCTGATTACTGCTACCGTTCTCATTCCTAAAATCTTGTATATAGTCCCTTATCATCCCTTCCAAGAATTTACGTACTATTTTTTTTTTAACAGAAAGATTTTTATTGTTTTTGTCCTTTAAAACAAGGTGATAACATAACAGAACAATATCAGTATGGCATTTATGCAAAACAAAATCACAAGACACATAAATATCACATTCTAGGCACCCGAGAGGATATCAAATCATAAACACAGCATCCAATAACATCGAGTCCTAACAGCCCTCTCCGCCCAATAAGGGACGACAGGTTCTCCTGGTTGCATCTAGTAGGGCACAAGTACTATCTACCCTGGGGGGGGGGGGGGGGGAGAGGAAGGGAACGGGGCCCACAAATAATAATACGGAAAGGGGCCCATTGATACAGAAAGGATGGCACCCAGGGATAAAATCCAACCCCACAGCCCAATAACCGCCATGAGGGGGGGGGGAGGGGGAGAAGGGGGGCGGGAAGGGAGAGGAAGCCCACCTCCGACACAGGGCAAGCCAGGCATCAGGGGGGGAGCAGGCCCGCACAAGACCCACCCCGCCTAAACACGGTCAGCCGCATGCGTCAATCCAGTTTGACCAGATTTTGTCAAATTTTTTCGGACAGTTTCTACTTTCATAGGTAATACGGTACAATGGGAGGACATTGTTGATCGTTTTCCGCCACATCGCCGCAGACGGCGGATCTGCCTGCTTCCACCGGAGTAGTATTTCCCTCCTGGCGTAAAATAGCGCGTATGTCAGGCATAGCTTGACGTAACGGTCACTCTCTATGTCATCCAGGCGACTAAGCAAAAATGTCAAGGGATCCAGTGGTATCGGCATCCCACAGACTTCTCCAAGAGCATCCACCACTTCACTCCAGAACTGGCGCAGTCTTGGGCATGTCCAGACCATATGAAAAAACGTCCCCACCTCCGAGTCACACCGAGTACAGTTGGGGCTGAGACCCGGGTTAATGTTCGCAATCCTCTGAGGGGTATAATAGGCCCTATGAATAAATTTTAGTTGTATAAAACGGTCCCTGGCCGCAATCATGGAAGGGATGTAGGTGAGTAGGCAATCTTCCCACTCCTCCACATCCAGAGAGGGAATATCCCCCTGCCATTTAAGTCTGGACCGGCAAGTCGTAATGTCATGGGCAACCGTCAGGTGAAGGTACAGGGAAGAGAGAGGCTTCTCCAGGCCCGCCGAAATCAGCAAGCTTTCAATGGGGTCAGTCTCCAGCGCAGGGCGGGAAGGGAACTGAGCTCTAAGGGCATGATGAAGCTGCCAGTATCTAAAAATGAACGTCCCCGGTAGGTGGTAGGCCCGACGCAAGTCCCGGAACGTAGCTATCTCCCCCCTCGGCATCACCTGTCGGAGCGTCACAATCCCCCTCTTAGCCCAAGCCGCAGGGTCTGGGACCGTGAGCAGATGGGGCAGCGAAGGGTTAGCCCAGAGAGGAGTGTGGGGAGAGACGCAGCCCGGCTGCCGAACAGCCACCCTGGAAGCCTTCCACACCCGGAGCACAGTTGCCATGGGCCCAGTCACCCTAGGGTCGGCCTTTTCCCCCCTATAAGGGAGGTTGGACAGTGCCGCATAAGAGCCGAGGTGAGCGGCCTCCAGGGTAACCGCCGGATTTTGACGGGGCTGTGAGAACCACCACCGAACCGTAACCAGGACCGCCGCCCAATAGTACACTAGGAAATTAGGAAGAGCCAGACCTCCCCTTGACAGCGGGAGATAAAGGATCTTCCTAGACACCCGAGGGGTCTTCCCCGCCCAGATAAAGGCCAACACCACACCATCAAGTTTGTGAAAAAAGGATCGGGGAATGGGAACCGGGGTCTGCCTAAAATAATACAAAAATTTGGGTAAGTAAATCATTTTCAGGAGATTACCTCTACCCAGAGGTGAAAGGGGGAGGTTCCTCCAGGCGACACACTTCTGCTGCAGCTGGGTGAGCAGTGGGTGTACATTCCTATCTATATAACCCGACAGATCTGCCCCGATCCGCACACCCAGATAGGTGAACTCTTCCACCCACTCCAGTGGAGTGCCCGTGTCTTCCCTGGGGAGAGGTCGACCCAGCGGAAACAAAACTGATTTATTCCAGTTTATGCGGATGCCCGAGTATCTGCCAAACCTGACAAAGGTCTCCAGGGCCGCCCGCAGTGAGTCCCCAGCATCCGCCAGATACAGTAGGGAATCATCGGCGTACATGGAGATCTTATCCTCCACCACCCCCACCCGTATTCCCTTAATCGAATCATCTGTTCTAAGAAGGATAGCGAGGGGCTCCAGAGCCAGGGCGAACAAAGCCGGGGAGAGCGGGCAACCCTGTCGCGTGCCCCTCCCCAGCCTAAACGCCTCCGACAGGACCCCATTTGTCCGGACACGAGCCCCGGGCCGCTCGTAGAGCATCCGGAGCCACGCACAAATTTCAGGGCCGAATCCGAACCTAGCCAGGACCTCCCAAAGGAAGCCCCACTCGACCGAGTCGAAGGCCTTCTCAGCGTCGAGTGAGGCCACCACTCCCGACCCCCCAGACGAAGCCAACGCAATATGTGTGTGGAGCCGTCGGAGGTTTATGTCCGTACCCCTACCCGGCATAAATCCCGTCTGGTCCGAGTGCACCAAGGCACAGATAACAGAATTGATCCTCATGGCCAGCACCTTGGACAGGATTTTAGCGTCCACTTTTAGTAGGGATATAGGACGGTATGAGGGGCAGAGGGTAGGGTCCTTCCCCGGCTTATGGATGACTACAATGACCGCCTCATGCATAGAATCCGGGAGGGTACCGTCAAGTCTGGCTCTAGTCAGCAGGGCCTGGAATTTCGGGGCTAGTTGTTCCGCGTAGAGTTTATAAAATTCCACCGGAAGGCCGTCCGGCCCCGGCGTCTTACCCGCCTGCATGGACTTCAGCGCTCTAAGTATTTCCTCAGTGGATATAGGGACATCCAGGGCCTTAGTGTACGTGGGAGTGAGAGTCGGTATGTCAATCCCCTGGAGGTAGTCCTCCAACTCCATCAGGTCATAGGTCACACGGGAGCTATAGAGTTGTCTGTAGTAGGAGACAAACTCCCGGTTGATGTCCGCCGGGAGGGTCAAAATGGAGCCATCGGCCGCTCTAATCTGACTGATACTCCCACCCACCGATTGTTCCCTAGAGAGCCAGGCCAAGAGGCGTCCAGTCCGCTCCCCCTGTTCAAATATCCTCTGGGTTTGATAGAGCAGTCGTTTCTGCGTCATCTGCGTCCGCAGAAGGAGTACATCTCTCAACACCGACTGCAATCCATCATGATGGTGCGGTTCTGGGGCCCGAACATAGAGCGCCTCCCGCCTGGCTGCCTCTGCCTCCAACCTCGTAAGCTCAGCCCCACGCTCCCTCCTAACCCCCGCTATAATAGCTTGGTATTGCCCCCTCGAGTATGCTTTAAAAGCATCCCACACAGAGGAAGCGGAGGCCGAGTCAGCGTTAGATCTCCAATACGTGACCAACGCTTCCCCAAACCTCGGCTCAACCCCTTCGTCCGTGATCCAATATCTGGAGAGGCGCCATAGTCTGTCCGAAGGAGCCAGGGAAAGGTCCAGGTCAAGGAGAAGTGGGGCATGGTCTGAGATACCTCGGGGAAGAATCAGGACATCCCTGACTTTGGGAAGAACAGGGGTACCCGCGTAAATCAGGTCGATTCGGGAAAACGTTCTATGTGAGGCAGAATGACACGTATAGGCCCTGGTCTGGGGATGGCGCCATCTCCAGACGTCAACCAGGCCATAGGTCTCCGCCCACTCTGCCAGGCCCTGTCTGCTCACTCCCGAAGGGAGAAGCCGATCCAGACCCGCATCAGGGACGAGATTGAAATCGCCCAACAGCAAAACCCGGTCAGTAGAGAACTCTGCTATTTTGGCATTAACCTGGTTCAGTACCTGTAGGGAGGCCGGAGGTGGGAGATAGAGGCCCGCAATCACCCAGGGTTGATTGTAAAGTAGAGCATGCATCACAATATACCTACCCCCCGGGTCAAGGGCCAGGTCAAGTAACTTAAACGGGAGGGACTTCACCACCAATATACTAACCCCCCTTGAAAAAGTAGAGTGGGTCGCATGATAGTGGTGACCCACCCATGGCTTCTTAAGGCTGAATGTTTTTTTCCCCATCAGGTGAGTCTCCTGGAACACGCAGATGTGTGGATGGTAAGATTTAATAAACTGGAACACCAATGAGCGTTTCACAGGAGAATTTAAGCCTCTCGTGTTCCAGGAGAGGACCCTAAGAGAAGCCATCAACAAGGACGGAAAATAATATGAGATGGGAGAGTGGGATATCCATCTCCCCATCCAAACACCCAGACCCGGAAGGCCAGGCACAGGACCAAACCATACAGAGCATTAGGACAATGTGACTCAGCAGTGATAATGTCGAGCATAACCCAATCACCAAACATAGAAATAAGAACAAAAAAAAAACAAAAACAGGGGGTCTGCAACGGCAGACCAACACAACCCCACCAACCCCCCCACCCCGCCCATCCCCCAACTCAGCAGGAGGGCTTTCCTTCCCAAAACTACGATGGATAAATATCCACCCATGGAGGCCGTGTGCAAGAGGAGCCTTGCCTCCTGCCACATTGTTGTGGAAAAAACAGAACAACTTCAGTCCAGCAAGGATATGAGGTGTAGATCTCCCGGAGCCCCGGGGGCACATACTTCAGGTCCAATAAAAAGGAAAAAAAATAAAGGAAAAAGGAAAAAGGAAAAAAGGAAAATCCCTTGCAAAATCCTCAGTCCATTCCCCTCCATACGAAAAAATTCCCCAGCCACGGGGTAGTAGGAGACAGCATCCCCAAGCACTGGCACGTGTCCAAGTCCCCCAGCAATCGAATAGATCCTGTCCCATCCCACATAGAGGAGGGGGGGGGAGAAAATTAGTGTGTACACAGGATGAGAAGGCAACCATGGGAAAGTCTCGGTCTGTACGAAGGTGTACACCGTCCAACCATCGAGGTGCAGGGGGGGGGGAGCTGTCTCAGAGGAGAGGGGGAAGACACATTCGGCTAGGCAAAATCAAGCAAACAGTGGGGAATGAAGATCACATACCAGGGTAGTCTCAACGCGGGAGAGTCTCAGCCCAGTCCGCAGCCTCCCGGGGCGAAGTAAAAAAGATGGATTTCTCGCCGTCTTGAACCCGCAGTCTGGCCGGGAAAAGCATACTGTATTTCACCCCCCGCTGTCGCAGCAAGCTTCTAACGTGGTCGAAGGACTTCCGCTGTCGCTGGGTCTCAACCGAGTAATCCGGGAATATGAGGATCTTTGCATTTTCAAATTTAAGTTCCCCCTGCAGCCGCGCCGCCCGGAGCACTGTGTCTCGGTCCCGGTAGTGTAGCAGTTTAAAGATGAGAGTGCGGGGTGGGGAACCCTGTGGGCCCCTGGTCACCGGCATCCTATGGGCTCGCTCAATGGAGAAGTGCGAGGAGAATTTGGCCTTAGGGAGCAGGGACGGAAGGAGCCCCTCCATAAATGACACCGGGTCCTGGCCTTCGGCCCCCTCAGGGAGACCAATCACCCGTAGATTATTGCGGCGGTTACGGTTTTCGGCATCCTCGGCTCTTGCTTCTAGATGTCGAACCCTGACTTTCAGGGCCTGGATATCGGCAGCATGGGCCCCCTGAGCATCTTCCACCCCGGATACTCGGCGCTCAACCTCCGTCACCCGGTCACGGAACTTGTCCATGTCCCTCCTGATCAGGGCCTTCTCGGTCTGAACATGATCGATTTTTGTGGTCAGGGTAGTCTGGCATGTAGAGATGGCCATCATCAGGGTCTCAAACGCCTCCGAGCCGGCATGGATAGCCCCGGCCGGGGGAGGATCCGTCTGCACCTCCATGTGGTTGACCGCGTGTGCGGAAGGCCAAGGAGCCGAGCAGGCAGGAGTCGAAGCTGACTTTTTCTGGCTTATCCGTCGGCCACCGGGCCACCGGGCATCGCCCAAAGCCCCTCGAGGTAGTCCTACAACGGAACGCACTGCCGGGAGTCTTCTACACCAGGGTGATAGTAGGATAAGCAGCCGGAGACGAGAGCTCAGTTAAAACACGTCTGCTCTCAGCGCCATCTTGGACACGCCCCCAATTTACGTACTATTGATGTTAGGCTAACTGATCTGTAATTCCCAGGGATGCATTTTGGGCCCTTTTTAAATATTGGTGCTACATTGGTTTTTCTCCAATCAGCTGGTACCATTCCAGTCAGTAGACTGTCAGTAAAAATTAGGAACAATGGTCTGACAATTACTTGACTGAGTTCCCCAAGTACCCTCGGGTGCAAGCCATCTGGTCCCGGTGATTTATTAATGTTAAGTTTCCCAAGTCTAATTTTAATTCTGTCCTCTGTTAACCATGGAGGTGCTTCCTGTGATGTGTCTTAAGGATAAACACTGCAGTTTTGGTTACCAAAGCCCCTAAATTCCCTCATGAAGACTGAGAAGAGTAAATTCCATACCTTCGCCATCTCCCAATCCTTTGTAAACAGATGCCCTTCCTCATTCTTTATGGGAACAATGTGGTCTGTCCTCCTTCTTCTTTTTTTTTTTTTTTTTTGTTACCATTTACATACTTAAAGAATTTCTTGGGATTTTTTTTTGCTCTCCTCTGTTGCGTGTCTTTCATGTTCTATATTAGCCGTCCTTATTGCACCCTTACATTTCTTGTTGCATTCTTTATAAAGTCTGCATGCTGATGATGATTCCTCAACCTTGTATTTTTTGAAGGCCTTCTCCTTTGCTTTTATATGCATTTTTACATTGGAGTTAAGCCATCCAGGACTTTTGTCCACTCTTTTAAATGTATTACCCAATGGGATGCATTGGCTAATGCCTTTATTTAATATGCTCTTACAGCAAACTCATCTCACCTCCGTGTTCTTTGTTCCTAATATTTTATCCCAATTTATGCCTTCTAGCAAGGTTCGTAGTTTAGGGAAGTTGGCTCTTTTAAAATTCAGTGTCTTTGTATTCCCCTTATTTTTCCTATTTGTGTGATTTTTATACTGAAGCCAATTGACCTGTGATCGCTGTTACCCAAATGGCCCTGTATTTTCCGTCTGTATTGTTGGTAATCATTAGATCCAGTAACACTTTATTTCTACTTGGTGTGTCTACCATCTGACCCATAAAATTGTCCTGCAAGACATTTGGGAACTGGCGAGCCTTAGATGAATGTGCCCAGTCTGTCTGGATAGTTAAAATCCCCCATTATGATAACACTTCCCATCCTTGCTGCTAATCCAAATTTTGATAGATCTGTCTCCCCTTCCCCCCTCAGGCTTGGAGGCCTGTAGCATACTCCCAGTATTATTTCCCCCTTAGCTTCATCCCTTTGGAGCTCTACCCTTAAGGATTCCACCTCCTCCCTAGCTCCCTTAGTCATGTCATCTCTCACATTCACTTGAACATTATATAGGCATACCCCTCCCTCTTTTTTACCCTCTCTATCCTTTGCGATAAAGGGGTATACCCTTGAATGTTTGCCAGCCAATCATGAGAGCTGTTGAACCAGGTCTCTGAAATTCCCACAGGCTCCTGGCATTGGTGAACATGCCACGTAATTTAGACCAGATATTATCCTCTTATTGGGTGTTCCTAGATTCCAACTAGAACTTGCTACTATACTTACCTTGGGTTTATGTGCTCTTTGGTCAACCGAAGCGCAGTGCAAAAAGCTACTGGCTAGTTTTCCTTTTCATGGTGAACGGCTGTTTGGGGATGATCTGAATAAGTCAAGACAAATGGGTGGCTTCCTCAATTTCTCTAGGGTACAAACAAGAGTTCAGAAAGTCCTTGTTTTCTCAGATCAAACGTTCCCAGGGATCCAGAGAAAAAGAATTCTCTCTTTCAAGCATTGGACCATCTTTTGTCTCAAAAGGTGATATCGGTGGTCCTTATGAAAGAGCAGAGATTGAGGTTTTATTCAAACCTTTTCACGGTACCCAAATCAAATGGAGATGTCAGACCCATTCTAGATCTCAAAGATCTAAACTGGTTTTTGAATATCCGCTCTTTTCGTATGGAGTCAATTCGATCAGTAGTCTCCATCCTACAAGTTGGAGCACTTCTGGTGTCAATCAACATCAAGGATGCATACCTCCATGTGCCAATTTCCCCGCTCACCAGAAATATCTATGGTTCATGATAGAAAATCTTAATTTCCCTAATCGTCTTTCAGGACAGCCACTATGAGAGATGGTCTCCTCCTCTTCCTCTGGAAACACTGCGCCAGCCCATAAATTCTTACTTTCCCTGCCGGACCTCAGTTATTAGTGTTTCCTCCGACGGGGAGCCTTTTTTTTTTCTTTGAACCGAGCGGACCGAGCAACTGGCGACGTCGTATCCGGCAGAAGCGAAGGCTTGACCTTAAATACGATCGACTTCCGGTTCTGGGTTGTGGAGCTGATAGGAGGGCCGAGCACAAGCTGGAGACGAGTCAGAAATGCGCACAGGCAGCGTGAGATTTAGTAGTAAGCAGCCACCTGCAGTCATGTCAGAAGCTGATGCTCAACCAACAGACACTGCCTCCAGCATTCCCCCCCCCCCTCCATGTATGGTTCTATCAATGGGGGGGAGGGGCAGACCCTCTGGGTGGCCAGGGGGGAGGGGAGGCTCAGATCCCTGCATTTAAAAGGGGTCTAGTGCACTCCCAGGGTTGTATCCTGAGCTTTGTATTGACTTTTTTCTCTTTCTGTTTTTTCCTTTTTTACTTATTTTTCAGAAAGCTACGGAAAACACTAAGTCCACGCATAGCTCTAAAAAGAAGTGTGCCTCCTGTAGGGACATTTTAGGGGAATCTTGGACAAAAGTGTTGTGCAGAGACTGTATAGATTCCCTTGTTAAGGAAAGGGAATCTAAACAGGAGTCAGGACTAGCAGCTTCAGTCAAAGAGCTCTCGTCCACCTTCTCTTCTTTTAGATCCCTGTTTGAAAAGTTTCAGCTTCCCACGGGTCCAGCTCCCCAGGATACAACCCCACCTCTAGCACAGAGTTCTGCTCCGGTTCAACCTGCTACTACAGGGGGGACAGAGGTTGCAGGCCCTTCAGGGACAGGAAGGGGACTTCCAGACAGTTCCTCTTCCGATTCCCAGGAGGGTTCTGAGGGGGAGGACCAGGACGGGGGGGTCCAGGAAAGCCTCCAGATATAAATTATCCCTTGATGAGGTAGAGGACCTCTTAAAAGCGATTTATACAACCCTCGGTATCCAGGCGGATAAGAAACCCCTAACCCTTCATGACCGAATGTACTCGGGTTTAGGGGAACCAAAGAGAAGGGTGTTTCCAGTGCACGAGGTACTGATGGAAGCAGTTAAAAAGGAGTGGCAGGATCCTGAGAGAGAGCCCTTCTTTTCTAGATCCCTTAAAAGAAGATTCTCATTTTCAGAGGACCCGGCATGCATTTGGAATAAAAATCCCAAATTAGATGCCGCCTTCTCCCAGGTCTCCAGACACATGGATTTGGCGTTTGAAGACATGGGGGATTTGGCAGATGTCATGGACAAAAGGATTGACTCTCTGCTTAAAAAACGTGGGACTTAGCTATCGGCAATTTAAAGCCTGAAATGGCAGTTACAGTTGTGGCTCGCAATTTAGAGCACTGGCTCTCACAGATCCAACAACATATTGAGGCAGGCACAGATAAGGAAACCATTCTGTCGTCCTTGCCTACTATGCTGCAAGGTATCGCTTACATAGCAGATGCCTCTGCTGAGTCTGTCCGCATGTCGGGCCTAACGGCGGCTCTAGCCAATTTGGCCAGAAGGGCCCTCTGGCTAAAAACGTGGCCAGGGGATAGTGATTCCAAGGTAAAACTGTGTGGGATACCTTTGACGGGGGACCTCCTTTTTGGCCCAGGGCTAGAGACTGTTCTAGACCGTACAGCGGACAGGAAAAAATCATTTCCTCTTAAGCGGAAAACCCCTGTACAAACAAAAAAGGGGTTTCGTCCGCAAGGGAGCAGGTTAACCCCTAAACCAGAGGGGAAAAAAGAAAACCTGGCCCCAAAAAGGCAGGGGCAGAGAAGGGGCGATTTTTTTTTTTTTTATTTTATTTATTTTTTTTATTTTTTTTTAAACCCTCCTGACCAGCCCCGTAAAACCCAGTGACAGTGGGAGGAAGACTGTCTTTCTCCCACAGTGGGAGACAATATCCCCCAATCAATTTATTTTAGGGGTAACAAGAAGGGGGTACCTCTTGGAATTCTCAAGACCGCCCCCACAAATATTCCTTGTCACGCATCTACCCAGGTGCATGGCAAAGGCCGAGGCCTTACTGGAAGCACTGAGGGAATTAGAGAATCAGGACGTTATTCTCAGAGTCCCAAAAGCAGAAGAGGGAAGGGGGTTTTATTCTCATGTCTTCATAGTGAAAAAACCTTCAGGAAAATTCAAATTCTGAACTTAAAACCCCTGAACAGGTCAGTGGCATACAAAAGATTCCGCATGGAGTCAATCTTTTCAGTAAGGGCTCTTCTACCCCGCAACTGTTTCATGGTATCTCTGGACCTAAGGGGCACGTATTTACACATCCCTATAGCAGAGGCCTCGCAGAAATTTCTACGCCTTGCCATAGATCTAGGAAACAGTGCACCTTCAGTTTCAGGCCCTGCCATTCGGGCTATCCTCTTCACCCCGCATTTTTATCAAGGTCCTGGCAGAAGCCATGACCTTTCTTCGGCTCCAAGGGATATCTATAATAGCCTACCTGGACGACCTGCTCTTATTTTCAGCATCCCCAATACAGTTAGTCAAGGATCTCGACCTAACCAAAAGGGTCCTTACAGACCTGGGGTGGCTACTAAACTTGGAAAAGTCCAGCCTGATCCCCTCGCAACAGATCTCCTATCTAGGATTCCTGTTGGACTCAACACTGTTGAGAGTTTTTCTGCTGAGAGAGAAGGTGCAAAAGCTGGACAGAGCGGTGGCCTCTCTTCAGAGCAACCAGCTGTTTTCCATAAGGTTTCTGATGTCAGTATTGGGTCTCCTTACATCTACACTCCCAGCAGTGCAGTGGGCGGGACTAATTTTCATCCCCTACAGACCTTCGTCCTAGGGGTGTGGGACCACAGTCAGGAGGCTCTAGACACCCTAGTACATGTTCCACACCAAGTAAAGAGATCCCTCTGGTGGTGGAGGAAAGTGACGAACCTGTCGCAAGGACATCTGTGGCTCATCCCGGTTTCTCGGGTAGTTACCACAGATGCAAGTGGCAGAGGTTGGGGGGCACATTTGGGTTCCCTTCTAGCCCAGGGCACTTGAGAAGACGACGAGCTGTCTCGGTCATCCAACTGGAAAGAACTAAGGGCAGTGGGACTAGACCTCCGCAGTGGCCTACTTAAACAAGCAGGGTGGCACGAAAAGTGGAGCCCTGTTGTCTTTAGCAAAAGAGATCCTGAGCTGGGCCCGAGACCTATACCCTTTCACTTTCAGCAGTTTTCCTGAGAGGAGAGAAAAATGTGGTAGCAGACTTTCTCAGCCAAAAGAGGCTGAGGGAGGGCGACTGGGTTCTCAACCAGGAGATCTTCAATCTCATAATAAAGAGATGGGGACCTCCGGAGGTGGACCTTTTTGCGTCCAAAAGCAACGCAAAAACCCCCCGTTTTTTTCTCCCTGAGAAGGGGAGAGGGAGCTTTAAGTGTGGACGCTTTGATCCAGAATGGCACTTCAGAACTTGCTATGCCTTCCCACCTCCGGCGTTGTTGCCAGCAGTTCTGAGAAAATTTCAAATGGAAAGTACATCTCTGATTCTGGTGGCACTGCATTGGCCCAAGAGAGAATGGTTCTCAATACTGAAACAGTTGGCTGTAGAACCTCCCCTATTCTTGCCCCCTCGGGATGATCTCCTCTCTCAGGGGCCAGTCCTCTGTCCACGAGTACGCCAGTGGAAGTTAGCGGCCTGGCTACTGAGGAGGGTATATTAAAAGCTAAGGGGTTTTCAGAGAGGCTAGTCTCTACCCTCCTGGACAGTAGGAAAAAGGAAACTCGCCAGATCTATGAAAAGGTCTGGTTACGTTTCAATAAATGGTGCGTAGAAAGCTCTTTCCCAGTTCAGAGCTCCTCCACAGTTTTGGAATTTTTACAGTGTGGGGCAGATGAAGGCTTATCCATTAGTACCCTCAGGGTTCAAGTGTCAGCCCTCAGTGTTTATTTAGAAGAGCATCTGGCTGCCAACCTGTGGGTAGTCAGATTCTTTAGGGCCCTGACCAGACAGAGACCGGTCCAGGGTCTGCCTTTTCCCAGATGAGATTTATCCTTAGTTTTACAAAGCTTAATGGGACCCCCTTTTGAGCCTTTAAAAGAGTGTTTACTAAGAGAACTTACTTTGAAGACCGTTTTTCTGGTAGCGGTAACAACTGCTAGGAGGGTCAGTGAGATGGAGGCCTTATCAGTCAGGGCAAAAGACCAGAACGCAGCAGGATAATGGTATTTGACAATGTGTTATTAATGTGTTCTTGTGTCTCCCCAGCTGGCCGGAGGTAATATAAACTGAGGTCCGGCAGGGGAAGTAAGAATTTATGGGCTGGAGCAGTGTTTCCAGAGAAAGAGGAGGAGACTAACTCTCATAGTAGCTGTCCTGAAAGACTACTGGAAAAGACGTTACCGTTAAGCCTAACTCTAATTTTTCAGTTTGTAGCTCTGCCTTTTGGACTAGCTACTGCTCATCAAGCATTTACAAAGGTTCTGGCCCCTCCTCTAGCCAGATTAAGGGCTCAAGGTATAACCATTTTAGCGTACCTAGATGAGGTACCTAGACCAGGGTATGGTCACCACAGTCAACTACTTGGAATACCTAGATTGCATTCTCAACCTAGAGAAATCTTCCTTAAAACCATCAAGGCGATTGGAATACTTGGGTCTGATCATAGATACAGCCCAGAAGAGGGTATTCTTACCCCAGGCAGAGATCAGTGCCATAAGGGAGCTGATTCAGATAGTCAGTGCAAAGAAGAATCCTTCTATTCGACTTTGTATGAGGTTGTTGGGAAAGATGGTGGCTTCATTCAAGGCCGTTCCTTATGCTCAGTTTCATTTGAGACTGTGGCAAAACAGTATCCTATTGGCTTGGAACAAGAAGGTCCAAGCTCTAGATTTCCCAATGTGCTTGTCTCCAAAGGTGCGCCAGAGCCTCGGTTGGTGGTTGATAACCAAGAATTTGCAGAAAGGAAAATCCTTCCTATCAGTTACTTGGAAGGTGGTAGCAACAGATGCCTGCCTTTCGGGTTGGGGAGCAGTCTTGGAAAAGGCGACTGTCCAAGGGAAATGGTACAGGTCAGAAATGACCTTGCCCATCAATATTCTAGAGATTTTGGCAGCGCGCTTGGCCCCTGGGGCCTGGACGTTCAGATTACGGAATGGTCCTGTCCGGATCCAATCTGACAATGCCACAGCAGTGGCCTATATCAATCACCAAGGGAGCACGAGAAGTCATGGGGCCCAGAGAGAGGTGAATCGTATCCTAACTTGGGCAGAAAACAATGTATCTTGCCGATCGGCAGTCTTCATTCCAGGAATAGAGAATTGGCAGGCGGACTACTTGAGTCGCCAGCAGTTGTTCCTCGGAGAATGGTCTTTTCACCCCGATATCTTCCTGACAATATGTCAAAGATGGGGGATTCCGGACATAGATCTGTTTGCGTCCAGGTTCAACAAAAAGATCGACAACTTGTGTCAAGAACAAAAGATCCACTAGCTTGTGGAACAGATGCCTTGGTATTCCCGTGGAATCAGTTTTCACCGATTTATGCATTCCCTCCTGTTCTGCTGCTTACGTGACTTCTTTGCAGAACCAAGCAGGAAGGGAAGTCGTGATTCTTGTGGCCCAGGAGATCTTGGTTTGCAGAGATCATAAAGATGGAGGTAGGGGACCCATGTACCCTACCACCACATCCAGACCTTCTCTCGCAAGGTCCAGTATTCCATCCTACCTTACAAACGCTAAATTTAATGGTTTGGCTATTGAGACCCACATTCTGAAGAAGCATAGACTGTCCGGTTCAGTGGTATCTACCTTGGTTAATGCAAGGAAACCGGCCTCCAGAATCATATATTATAGAGTCTGTAAGGCATATGTCTCCTGGTATGAATCCAGGAGTTGGCACCCCAGGAAGTATATCATTGGTAGAATCCTTGACTTTCTGCAAATGGGGTTAGAAATGAAGCTGGCCTTGAGTACTATCAAAGGCTAGGTCTCTGACCACTTGCTTTGCATTATTTCGTCGTAGCTTTATTCAGGTGGTAACATGGCCTAATCCTCCATTTAGGTCACCCCAGAACCCTTGGGACTTGAATTTAGTTCTGTCAGCATCACAGAAACAGCCTTTTGAGCTGATACAACATATTCCCTTGGTACTTTTGACAGGAAACTAGTTTTTCTGGTAGCCATATCTTCTGCAAGAAAGGTATCAGAGTTGGCTGCTCTTTCTTGTAAAGAGTCATATTTAATTATTCATAAGGATAAGGTAGTATTGAGTTCTCATCCTAACTTTCTACCAAAGGTAGTGTCAAGTTTTCATTTAAACTAGGATATTGTTCTACCTTAATTTTTACTATGGCTCTGTGTCCCGTGATGTGTGTGTGTCTATATATATATATATATATATATAATATATATATATATATATACACACACATATACAGTGCCTTGCAAAAGTATTTGGCCCCCTTGAACTTTTCAACCTTTTGCCACATTTCAGGCTTCAAACATAAAGATATAACCTTTTTAATTTTTGTGAAGAATCACCAACAAGTGGGACACAATTGTGAAGTGGAACGAAATCTATTGGATTTTTGAAACTTTTTTAACTAATAAAAAAATGAAAAGTGGGGCATGCAAAATTATTTGGCCCCCTTGCGTTAATACTTTGTAGAGCCACCTTTTGCTGCGATTACAGCTGCAAGTCGCTTGGGGTATGTCTCTATCAGTTTTTCACATCGAGAGACTGAAATTCTTGCCCATTCTTCCTTGCAAAACAGCTCGAGCTCAGTGAGGTTGGATGGAGAGCGTTTGTGAACAGCAGTTTTCAGCTCTTTCCACAGATTCTCGATTGGATTCAGGTCTGGACTTTGACTTGGCCATTCTAACACCTGGATACGTTTATTTTTGAACCATTCCTTTGTAGATTTTTCTGTATGTTTGGGATCATTGTCTTGTTGGAAGATAAATCTCCGTCTCAGTTTCAGGTCTTTTGCAGACTCCAACAGGTTTTCATCCAGAATGGTCCTGTATTTGGCTGCATCCATCTTCCCCTCAATTTTAACCATCTTCCCTGTCCCTGCTGAAGAAAAGCAGGCCCAAACCATGATGCTGCCACCACCATGTTTGACAGTGGGGATGGCGTGTTGAGGGTGATGAGCTGTGTTGCTTTTACGCCAAACATATCGTTTTGCATTGTGGACAAAAAGTTTGATTTTGGTTTCATCTGACCAGAGCACCTTCTTCCACATGTTTGGTGTGTCTCCCAGGTGGCTTGTGGCAAACTTTAGACGAGACTTTTTATGGATATCTTTGAGAAATGGCTTTCTTCTTGCCACTCTTCCATAAAGGCCAGATTTGTGCAGTGTACGACTGATTGTTGTCCTATGGACAGACTCTCCCACCTCAGCTGTAGTTCTCTGCAGTTCATCCAGAGTGATCATGGGCCTCTTGGCTGCATCTCTGATCAGTCTTCTTGTCTGAGCTGAAAGTTTAGAGGGACGGCCAGGTCTTATTAGATTTGCAGTGGTCTGATACTCCTTCCATTTCAAAATGATCGCTTGCACAGTGCTCCTTGGGATGTTTAAAGCTTGGGAAATCTTTTTGTATCCAAATCCGGCTTTAAACTTCTCCACAACAGTATTACGGACCTGCCTGGTGGATGCTCTCTGCGCTTTCAACAGAACCCTGAGACTATCACAGAGCAGGTGCATTTATACAGAGACTTGATTACACACAGGTGGATTCTATTTATCACCATCAGTCATTTAGGACAACATTGGATCATTCAGAGATCCTCGCTGAACTTCTGGAGTGAGTTTGCTGCACTGAAAGTAAAGGGGCCGAATAATTTTGCACGCACCACTTTTCAGTTTTTTATTTGCTAAAAAAGTTTAAAATATCCAATAGATTTCGTTCCACTTCACAATGGTGTCCCACTGGTTCGTGATTCTTCACAACAAATTTACATTTTATATCTTTATGTTTGAAGCCTGAAATGTTGCAAAAGGTTGAAAAGTTCAAGGGGGCCAAATACTTTCGCAAGGCACTGTGTGTGTATATATATATATAATATATATATATATATATATATATATATATATATATATTATACACAGTGTACGCTGCTGTAATTCAGTATTAGAAATATTCCTCCTTCTGCTGTAGCTTTGAGATCTTTCTAACTCCAGTCAGTGCTGGTATGGTGTATGAGAACATACCTAGCCTCACCCCAGAAAGAGCCGGGCCATGCTGCTTTACATCAGCGTGTGGCACAAGTAAATGACGGCATGAGAAAAAACAAAGTGCAGCGCAAACTTACTAATCAATAACACAATATAGTGGAACCCTCTAATGTATGGCAATATCTGTAAGCTTCAATATCACCTCAATACCAGTCTCTATGATATGTAATGTCACATATAATACACATCAGATTGAAAATAATAAAAAGAAATTACTGCAAACTTTGCAGAGTTGGTGGAAACCCCTCCTACAGAAATTTGGCACTGGACGGTGTCCGCTCCTTATCAGTGCCCATAAGTGCATCATCATCAGTGCAGCATATCAGGCAGCTTTTCAGTCCCCATTAGTGCAGTTTATCAGTGCCCGTAAGTGCGGGCTCCTCTGTGCCCATCAGTGTAGCATCATCTGTGCAGCTTATCAGTGCAGCCTTATTTGTGCAGCTTATCAGTTCTCATCAGTTCAACCTCAGCAGTGCAGCCTTGTCAGTGCCCATCAGTGCAGCTTATCAGTGCAGTCTCACCAGTGCAGCTTATCAGTGCGGTCACACCAGTGCAGCTATTCAGTGCTCATCAGTGCCAGGCTCTGCATGTGCTGTTTGTGAACAGCTCATCCTTAATATTAACTAGCAGTGCTTCCCTTAGGAAACGATTGCATTCCCACGTTAAGGATGTATTTCCTGTGCTGGAAGTGTTGTCAACCTGGAAGTAACCTCCCAATGTGTTTTTCGTCATAGGAAGTAATGTTATCAGGAGCTAGAAACGTTTCTATCAGCAATTGTGTAAATATCATGACATTGTTTGTTGCAGTATTGGTGTCATGATATTGCATTAGACTACACTACTCTCAATGTATTAGATATGTAGTTGGATGTACATATTTCCATGTTTTGTACTTGTAGATTTGGGGCCACATTTAAAGCGGTTGTATATCGATGTCTGAATAGACACAGAGAGCTGCAGCTCGGCTCAGGTACCCCTATAGCAAGCTTCTTGCTGTGGGGGCACTCAGTAGAAAGGAGGAGCTAAGAACACCAGAGAGGGGCCTGAGATGAAGAGGATTGGGCTGCTCTGTGCAAAACCACTTCACAGAGCAGGTAAGTATAACATGTTTGTTATTTTTAACCTCTTCCAGACCGCCCGCTGTCGATGGCGGCGGAATGGCTCCCCTGCGTGAATCACCGTAGCTGTATGGTGGCCGCTTTAAAGGGATTAGGGGGCGCACGACTGAGGTGCACGTGCCTGACGGCCGTGATGTCCGCTGGTGCACTCGCGATCTCTCCTGACAGAGCAGGAACCGGTGTAAACACACACATCCAGGTCCTTTCAGGGGAGAGGGGACAGATCGTGTGCTCCTAGTATATAGGAACACCGATCAGTCTCCTTCCCTAGTCAGTCCCATCCCCCCTACAGTTAGAACACACATAGGGAACACAGTTAACCCCTTGATTGCCCCCTAGTATTAACCCTTTCCCTACAAATGACATTTATACAGTAATTGGTGGCTATTCAACATGACTAAAGCTTTGTTTTTGTTTTTGTTCTTTTTTTTTCCCCAAATAATTTTTATTTTTATACACTTTTTAACATAGGTAAGTGCAGTACATTACAAGTATGCATAAACAGTTTAAAGCTGTCTTGTACATTATAGGTGCGATATAGCAGTTATAAACTAAGTGTATTAACTTGCAAAAGTATTCATAGGAGTCGCTAGGAGACTCGTAGCAGGAAGAAAGGGAAAAGAGAAGGGAAAGAAGAATAAGAGGGCATCGATCTGGCTTATCTTGCCTGTTTATGGTGGATACTCCCGGAGGTGCCACAGCCCCCAGACCTTCCCATGGGCCTCCAATCTATCCTGTATTGTTGCGGTAATTTTTTCCATCATCTCCACATCCTTAATCCTGCCATGTAAGGCCTCTAGGAGAGGGGGGTGAACACTGCTTCCAATTTAATGCCACTAGGCATCGGGCCGCTGTGAGGATGTGGCGTACTAGTTTTTTATGGGGCCCCAGGATTTTCAGAGGTGACAAGCCCAGTATAAAAAATTGGTAGGGTTTGGAATAAGTACAACAGTTTCAGGAGTACTGTCATCTTTGCGGAGGCTATCCGCCCCAGTAGGGAAATGTGGTGTTTTTTCCATTGTAGTAGGAGGGCTCTTATGGAGTGACACAGGGGTGGATAATTTTCCTGGTACAGGGTGGTATATTTCGGGGTGATGTGGATCCCTAGATATTTCAACGCCTTGTTTTTCCAGCTGTAGGGAAAGTTGGCCTGCAGATGGGCTATCTCTCTGTCTGGCATGTTCACTGGGAGGGCCTCTGATTTTGATGTGTTAACTTTGTACCCTGACAGTACCCCATACCTGTCAAGTTCCACGTGTAGGTTTGGAAGGGAGGTTCTGGGTTGAGTCAGTGTTGGGATTACGTCGTCCGCGAATAACAAAATTTTGACCTCCCTGCCTCTGACCAGAATGCCCTTTATATCCGAGTTTCCACGGATCGTGGCTGCCAGAGGTGCAAAGAGCAAGGGGGACAGCGGGCAACCCTGCCTTTTGCCATTAGTCACTGAGAACAGGGGGGAGATAGCGAAAGGTGTTTTGACTTGGGAGGAGGGGGTAGAGTATAAATGCTGGATTGCTAGCAGGAAAGGGCAGTGAAACCCAACGTTGTGTAGTGTGGCGAACAGGAAGGGCCACCCAAGTCGATCAAAGGCCTTTTCGGCATCCAAGCTAAGAAGCATGGACTGCAAGCCCTCCCTGTTCGCCACCTCCACCAGGTCTATTATTTTCCTAGTGTTATCCCCCGCTTGCCGGAGTGGGACGAAGCCCATCTAGTCTTTGGGGCAAGGGAAGGGAGGACTGTATTCAGGCAAAGTGAGAGTAATTTAGTGAATATCTTCAGGTCTTTGTTGTTTTTTTTTTACTCACAAACATATCATACTTCCACTTTGCAGCTCGTTTTGCACAGAATGGCCCTGAACATCCTCTTCTGGGGTCCCTCGATGGCTCTCGTGTCTCCTCCCCGCTTTAGATAACCCCCTAAGAGAATTGATCTCCCGAGGAGGTTACCTGGCAGGTGCGCTCCCGAGTCATTTATTCGGCATCCATAGAAGCCGAATGTATGGCTCGGCCCCCGCGCCCGGGTCATTGGATTTGATTGACAGCAGCGGGAGCCAATGGCTGCGCTGCTATCAATCTATCCAATCAAAGCCGGGACTCCGTGGAGAGAAGGACAGCGCCGAAGAAGATGAAGGGCCTCAGGTAAGTAAAACGGGGAGCAAGGGGGCGGTTACTTCCAGGTGTTTTTTCACATTAATGCATAAGGCTGCATTATGGTGAAAAAACACAAACCTTTACAACCCCTTTAAAGCACTAATCACTGTATAAATGTCAGTGGTCCCAAAATAGGGTCAAACGTGTCCGCTCTGTCTGCCACAATGTCGCAGTCCTGATAAAAATTGCAGATCACCACCATTAATTACTAGTAAAAAAAAAAAAATATATATATATATATGCCATAAATCTATCCACTATTTTGTAGATGCTATAACTTTTGTGCAAACCAATTAATATAGATTAAATGCAATTTGTTTTTTTTTTTGTTTGTTTTTTTACCAAAAATATGTAGAAGAATATATATCGGCCTAAACTGAGGAAGAAATTTGTTTTTGTTTTTTTGAATTTGGGATATTTATTATAGCAAAAAGTAAAAAAAATTAGTTGTTTTTCTTTTCAAAATTGTCCCTTTTTTTTTTTTTTGTGTATATAGGGGAAAAAATAAAAACCGCAGATGTGATCAAATACCACCAAAAGAAAGCTCTATTTGTGGGGAAAAAAGGACATAAATTTTGTTTGGGAGGCATGTCACACGACCGCGCAAATTGTCAGTTAAATCGACGCAGTGCTGTATCGCAAAAAATGGCCCAGTCAGGAAGGGGGTAAATACTTTCAGGACTGCAGTGGTTAAAGAAAAAAAGACTTTAGTATCACTTTAAATCAAAACTTTTAAATTGGTAGTGATACCAGGAAAACTGACTTTAAGGTTTTTCTTATATAAACAGTTTGTTGCATTAGCACCATTGATCTAACAGTGCAAAAAAATATTTTATGCTATAGATATCCTTACACTGCCTTATGGAATGAGCCTCATTATGCTTCCTTGCTAAATTTCTTTTAATTAATTGAACACAGCAACAAGAGTGAGTTTATATACATGCTCAACAAATATTTTAGGTTTGATGGGTTTACAAGTCACTTTGTTCATTTGTGGGTTTTTTTCAGAATCTATACACCTTTTTCAGAAGACACAACCTCAGTTGGGCAGCGACTACTGAATTCTGTTTTGAACACAATTATAATGATAAGTGTTATTCTTGTCATGACAGTGTTTCTTGTTTTATTATACAAATATCGCTGCTATAAGGTAAGAGACATTTTATTTTACATAATTCTACCAAATACTGCACAAAGATTACTCTGTGAATTGTTAAATAAAATTTGTTATCCAATAAGACATAGATCCTAAATTAATTTACAGTTAAAGTGATAATAAAGGTTTTTATTTTTTGTTTTTTTAAATAACAAACATGTTACACTTATGTAAGTTTTAATATTTTGCACTTACCCAAAAAATGTGAAAATGAATTAATGTGAATAATTATAAAAAAATGAAATTATCAGATAGGTGCTGCAATTCTAAAAATCAAAATAGACCATTCAACACATATATTTAATACAAAAACAGAAGTGCGCAACCCTAGTGAATAGAAAAAATGGAAGGCAACTCCTATAATAATGGAGTCCTCATCAGATTAAATTGAATAATAATATAGTAATTGTCCATATATTTTCAATATAAAGCATTGATATGCATGATGCTCAGCGGTGTGTTCTTCATAAATCAAAAGGGGAAAAGTTAAAGCCTCTTACCAGACAGGATGGATCCCAAATTATAGGGATCAAACACGCTTGTAACCACCTGCAATTTTTCCCTCTGTTGGCTCCAATATACAAAAACCTCCTCCCACTGTAACATTCACTCCACCAAGGATTAGGAATAATATTTCAAAAGATTCCAACTCCAATAAATCAGCTCAATGCTCCCCAGCCTTATCTTCCATGACAGCACATGGGAGAGAGAGGCTCAAGTCGCAGGATTACAGAGGAAACAGGCTCATCAATGTATGAAGTGCTCGGAGATGGTCTTCCCCGTCACAGTGCCGGCCATCAGCTTCAGAAACTGAGTGTCTGGAGGAGCAAGATGGCTGCTAAACTTCCTGAAACCACCGTGGAACATGGGGTGGAAATGATGTCAGCAAGGGGAGATGACTAGTTTTGGAGCATGCTCAAAAGGCTCCTTTAAAACCTCAACCAATTCTTCCCTGCTCTGTGTAATGTTTTTTGCACGTAGCAGGCCTGATCCTCCTCTTAGGTTCCCCATCGGCACTCCTGTCCCCTCCTCTTCTCCCAGTGCCCCATCCCAATAGCTATGGGGCACTTGGGCGTGCTCGCTCCTGAACCGCTGCTCTGTGTCTATAAGATGCCATTGGCTCCCACTGCTGTCTCTCAGCCAATCAGAATGTAGAGACCCAGGAGAGCAGCTGCTCTCATACACATCGTTGGATCACGGTCAGGCTCGGTTAAGTATGCAGGGGGGAGCTGGATACTGAAGGTTTTTCTTAAAAAACCTTCCGCCTTTACAGTTTGTACTTTCTATGGGTAGATTGCAAAATAGTTATCAGCTTGTCTTGCCTGACTTTTATTCACATTTATTGTACATCTGCACAATGTGGGCCGTGTTTACATGTGGTATTCCCGAAGGGGGTTCCTGGTGATTAGTTGCGGGAGGAAGCTCCATTGAAAGCAATGGGAATTTGACATTTCCTGCAGCTAATCGCAGCTGTCCACATGTAATCACCCATTGAGTGATTACCTGCAAATGATCGACCCTGAACGTAGACAGTCAGAGAGATGAAATAAGATGTGTACATTTACATTTTCAGTGCCTACGTTTTTTTTTTTTTTCCTAGGTATTTTTGTACCACCCTAGTCACTTATGTAGATAATAAAATGATCTGCTTTTGGTACTGGAACATTCACTGCAGGTTTCTTTCTGCCTGATATAAAAAAAAAAAAAAAAATAAATCATATGAAAAATAAATTTTTCCGAACATTTGTTTGTTTTTCTAATGGGTTCAAATTGATGTTCATTTTCAACCACAGTGACAAGAAAATTTGAAGGAGCAGGATGGAGACTTTTCCTTAAGTGAATTTCTAACAGTATATGTGGTTTTCATTAAGGAAAATCAATTTATCCCAAAATGAATGATAAAAACAAGTGTAAGGCTGACCGCAGTTCAGCCTGTATTTGTAGGAGGAATCAGGCTGCATAAAGTCTCCTTTGCCTCCTCCCTTGTGGTCGTAAGCTCTCGTATGACGTAATTTCCGGCGCATCTCTTTGGTCACTTTTGCATCGCAGTTGCTATGAGGAAGATGAACGAACGCTTTGTTCCCCCTGCCTCGTTTCTGGCCCAGTTTACCAGGGGCTACGGCGGTCTTCTCGGAGGGTCTTGTGTGCAGCGAGTGCTGTTAAGAGGGAAGTTTGTCTACCCGCCGTTCCTGCCAGACTCCTGTGGTTTTAAGGGGTAATCAGTGCTTGCCAGTATATTGCTGGAACACATTTTGATTCACGACACTGACGTCACTTCCGGGTCACGGATCATACGAGGAGGTTGTTTGGCGGTTTCTTTCTCTGCCAATTACTTATTTATCTTTGAATACTGATATGCGGGCATATTTATGTTCACCTGTAAGCAGATAGGGGTTTAGGGCTCAGCGGGGAAGTGGGGGGTGATATCAGCCCGATCACAACCGATCAGGGGTTGTCGGTTGAGGGGCTCTCGTCCCGACGTTTCTCGGTGCTTTCTCTGCCCCATCGCTCCCCGTTATTCTGCAAAGGCAGCAGATGGGAGTGTCCGCGTGTTGCCTGTTCTCAGTGGGGTGGTCAGCCCGATCGCAGGGGTATGTCAGCTCAGGGGGTGTTTCATCCTGTCGTTCTAGGCACACATACTGTGTAATGGTAATGCGCTTCCCTCCCTAGTACAAGGTATAGATAGATGGTAACGTCCACCCTTCCCTGATTAGTAGGTGCTGGCCCTTTGTCAGAAGTGATTGGGTTTGTGTGTGTGTGTGTGTGTGTGTGTTTTTTTTTTTTTTTTTTTTTTTTCCTGGATACACGCCAGGCACAGCACCATCATCAGGGTGTGTTCGGGGGAGGGATGGAGGCGCTCACACATCGCACCCTTCCAGCTGTGCAGTGTCATGTCACAGCATTTCGTTTTGTAGCTTTTAGTTTTGTAGCATTTCCTATGTAGCTTTTCATGTTGTAGCCTTTCATGTTGTAGTTTAATTCATGTCGTAGTTTATTTCATATCGTAGCCTTTTGTTCGCTGATTTCCGTTCAGCTAATGCTTACATCTAGGATCTGTCACGTCTACAGATCCATACAGGCTGAGGTTTTGTTTTTAATTGATTGTCGACCCACAATCTTCTCGCCCTTATACCATATATCATACATGCACGTTCCTCATTACACCTTTACTACTACCCACCATAGTCTGTGGGTACCTTAGCCTTGAGTGTTAGTTTATAATTGCCTGTCAAGGTGCTATAGGTTGCTCAGGCTCGCTTACTGCATACACTAGGGTGGTGTTGTCATTAGGTTCACGTTCATGCGCTATTGGTCTTGTCTCTTCTGCACCCACATCCTCATACTTGTCAGATACCAAGGGGTGTTGTTGTTTCATGGGCTGGTTGTCTGTTTATATTCTCTGGTCATTTTCACACAGCAGGGCTGTCTATATTCTCCCACTGCAGGTTACCCATCACGTCTATGAGTTTAACAGATTGAGGTGATCGTTTTTATTTGGCTCGTTCAGTGGCAAGTCTCCTCATCTGTTCTTACGCAGCTTGTATTTCTCATGCTAACTTGCGTTTCTCGTGCTAACTTGCGTTTCTCGTGCTAACTTGCGTTTCTCGTGCTAACTTGCGTTTCTCGTGCTAACTTACGTTCCATGTTACTCACGTCTTTTCCGTGTTTCTCACGTGGTTCATATAATTTACGTTCTCGGGCAACCTGCTTTTCTCATGCAGTTTGCGTTTCTCATGCAGCCTCGGTTCTCATGCTGCTCACGTTTCGTCAGCTCACACTACTCACGTTTCTCGTTCAGTTATGTTCCTTCACGCAGTTTACTTGCATTACATCTCGATTTCTGTTTCATATATTTCAGGTTACCATTTGCTTCAGTACCCAGACACGTTTTCAGGTTTCTAGACCTGAGCTTATGCTTTTAGTTTGCCTATTACGCCTCCAGTAACTCGGCCTGGTAATTGCACAAGACTGGCATGCATCGGTCCCGTTCTTACGGTGTGTTTTTCAGGGGGGAGGGGGGCCGGTCGGTCGCAGGTAAGCCTTGGGGGCGATTGTTACAATTTTGTTTATGTCTAGTTTATTTTTTCGGTTTATGCAAGTCATGTCTCGAACAGCGGATGTTGGGGACTTCACTTCTATCCCTCCTTCTCTGGCTAGGGGGTCGGAGCATGGTAGTTCACCCTCTTTCAGAACCTGGACCGTCCCAAGGCCTCATTGTTCACACCTAGCGAGCCTCAACTCTTTGATCTGATGGCAGAATTACAACGCAGGGCGATTGCTTACTCGGTTTTGGCTCGGGAAGACCATTTATTTTTATTTATTTTTTTATTTTTAGGTTGCTGTTCCCTTGTGCGACGGATGTAACTGCGGAGAAAGTTACCCTGCAGTCTGTGGTTTCTTCCCTGTCCTAAATCTACACTACCCTAAATTCCCTAGCTACGTCCTGCCAGGAGTTGCGTAATAAAGTGGAACTGTTGGAAAGTCAGCCTAATGCAGCTGCTATGTGATACCAAAATACTTGCCACCATCCTCATCTATAGCTGGCTATTGCAGTAAGCAGCATTTGGAGGGCTAAAACAGGTAACAACAAAAGCTTGGGGAATGCCCAGGAAAAAAACCAAAGCCTACTTACCACCAGCTCGCAGACAACCAAGTAAACCTGTCTAACAGTATGCGTTAAAAACAGGGATTTAGTCCGCACGCATTTGCAAGTGCATGTGTGAGCCACAGAGTCACGTCATGGCACCCTGGTATCTGTGGTCCTAACACTAAAATATGAGAGCCCCCACAGTGGAGGCACATGCATTATGATGGATAAATGAGGGCAAGTGGATTGAAGGTACAGCAGCACACCAAACACCCAGCAAATAGCACAATGGCTGAAAAGGTGTTGGTGCGTTGCTGGACCAATACAAACACCAATGTAATGCCGAAAAACTTGCCACCACCCTCATCTATAGCTGGCTATCGCAGCCTGTATTTGTAGGAGTCAGGCTGCATAAAGCCTGCCCTCCTTTGCCTCCTCCGTTGTGGTCGTAGGCTCTCGTATTCCACCCACCCATTCCCTTTTTTCTTTTACTTTTCATTTCATACTTTGGTATGCCCCCTTTTAGGCATACTGACCACCTGACCCCGGCACGTCTCAAGTCAATGTTCTCTATTGCTCTTTATTCCTTTCCTATACTATCCACAGATTGACTCCAAGTACAAACAAAATGTTACTTTTAAGTGACATTCGTCATGGAGTGTACTGATCAGAATATTTGTATGAATGTTTGGCAGGAAATCTACTATGTATAGCTAGCTTAAGTGATTAACAGCCATCAATCAAATCTAATCCTACTTTGGAAGATTAAATTAAATTGTTAATGCAAGAAGGAAATTGCAAATCAGATGCCAGCTGCCCTCCTACTGATCCTATGAAGATGTACGGAGGGCTAGATGCAGGGGATTACCGAGAACATATATTTCTAAAATGTTAAAACCCATCATAGCAAAAAAAAAAAAAAAGAAACTGTGCATGCTTATAAAATTGCTCACCACTACCCTTGTATCACTTTCCATCACTTATGAACTATAACATCCATGCCCCATATCCCCAATACACTAACTTTATCTTTCACAACCCCGACTAGTACTACATTTATGGGGCTGTACCCAGAGTATTGGATACTGTTTTGTCTGCTGGTCTGTGTTAATTTCCTCCCTGAAATGCAGTCTTACCTATGCACTATTGTCAACCTGTATTGTATACCATATAATATTATTCTCAATAAAAAATATTTGGAAATGAAACCCCTTCCAGGTTATTATAGCTGTCTTCGTGTCTATTAGTGATATTTCCCCACACTTACTGTCCTGGAGACTGAGTAGTAACTGATTTGGTGAAAAATCCAAACTGCAACATTTTATGGTTTCCACCTGTATGCTGAGGCTGCTAATTAAGAATGCTATTTAGGACTAATGGCCTAGCATAGGTTGTCAGTGCCTGCGACAAGGCACGTAATTTGTGGCCCCTAACCTGTGGATTTTCAGACCCCCCCCCCCCCCGCTACTCTGATCACACCTCCAGATGCCCCATCAGATCCCTCCACTCTGATCACACCCCCCAGATACCCCCCCATTACACACACAATCCCCCCACATCTCACCGGTACTGCAGCGCCAGGGGGGTTACCTATGTCATAGGACTTGCGCTGGCAGCTGCAGCCTCGTCCACCCTGACCTCCTTCTCCACTGGCCCCCCCGGCCTGACAACCCCCCTCTACACAGCACAGCACTCACTGCCTGTACATGCTCAGGATCACTGCTCTGCATGCAGCAACTGAACAGCAGGTAAACTAAAACCTCCACGCTGCACCCTCCCTCCCACCAGGTGCAGCAGCCTGCTGACTGGGCTGCCTTATGATGGCCCTGTTTGGGCCCCACTAAATGTTGCACCCAGGGCAACCACACTGGCTGTCCCCACGCTACGCCACTGTTTAGGACATTGGACCTGCTTCTGCTTTCTGTCACCAGCAGTAAAAATCTGATAGGGGTTTGAATCCTTTGCCACTCTATGCAAAACTAGAAAAAAAGTTATGGCTGCAGTTCCATTTTAAGTTGAGCTCAGTTACCAGTTCGATTTACAGTTGCAGGGCTTTCTTAATAGCACTTGGAGTTCTCGATCTGATATTTTCACCTGTTTGCAGGAATTACTCTGTAATGAAGGGATAGACCACCACTGTCACTTTGAGTAACACTTCAGCATGTACTTGTTAATATTATTGCTACGTTTACACAGCGGAATTACAGCGGCCAGGGGCGGCTTCTGGAAAGAATCATTGTATTCTTGTTGGCAGTTATTATCGCTGCTTGAACACTGTGTGGGACTAGCAGCTGCTGTCAGTGGTGACTGTTAGATTAGTACTTTTTACAGACCAATGGCCAACGCCGCTGCTGCTCACATAAAACTGAATGGAGTCAACTGAATAGAATCTCTGACAAACGCGGGACAAAGTCATAGTGTGCGTCCAGGGTTGCTGTTTCTGCACAGAAATTAATGAATGGGTAAATGCGAATAGCAGCGGCGCCAGCCATTGATCTGGACAGAGTGCTAATCTGACAGCCATCACTAACAGCTGCTGCTGATCACACACAGTGTGTGCAAGGGGCATTTACACATGTAGTTAATTGGCCAGTGTGTATGTAGCCATACAAAGTCCTGCTGCGTCCAGGATGTATTATAAACCATTTTAAGTCACTGTATGTACCACTAATTCATAGAATACTTTATGTACCTTTTTGTTCTTTAATTTTGTGCTATTTAATTCCCAGTGTTGTGTTGTTGTTTTTTTTTTTAGTTCATTCATGGATGGCTGATTTTGTCCTCTCTTATGCTGCTGTTCATGTTCTCCTACATCTATCTTGGGTGGGTATAAATAATTTTTACATTTTTATGAAAACTGTTGTCATGGCTTGGCAAATTTGCTTTGACGGCTAAAAAAGCTATTTTTTTTTTTTAAACTAACGCCTCTTTATATTCTGTTCAGAGTATAAAACGGCAGAATAAAATAAAAGCTATAATTATACTTACCCTGCAGGTCGCATGAGGTGGGCAGTTATGAGTAATTTATGGCTTTCATTTTATTTAAAAATCAGACAGCTGTCTCATTCAGTTACACTGCTACTGAATGAGACCGCTTTCTCACTAGGTAATTTTAGGGGAACTTAAATATAAATTACCCAATTTTTGGGTGAACTATAGAAGATGAGGTTGGGGTAAATGGAAACCCAACTTGTCAAACCTTAAATTTGTGTGCACCTGTGAAATGGTGACAAACTTCAGTACCCTTTTTTTTTTATAGGCGATGCTTTAAAAGCCTCCTATAGGTCATCAGTTTAATGTAGTAGGTCTTTCTAATAATATTAAGGTGGAGCTCTACCCAAAAGGGGAAGCTCTGCTTGTCTGACACCTTTTGGGGGGGGGGAGCTGGCACCTGGTTTTCACATCTATCGCTCCCACTTCTAGCTCCGTTCGCCCCCATCCTCCCCCGCAGCCGGGGGTTGATAGTTGATTGAAAAATTGGTTGGGGTGATTGTTGTGATTCCTGGATGGGTAAGTGCCCTAATATTAAAAGTCAGCAGCTACAGGATTTGTAGCTGCTGACTTTTATTTTTTTCTTGGGGTGGGGGGAGCCTGGAGCTCCTCTTTAATGTTATGTTTGCACATGATATTGATATGATTTATGATTGTACACACCATTTATGTTTATGTGTATAACGTATAGGTAGCACAGTTACCCATAGGGTAGGTTTTTTTTTTTTTTTTTGTCTCTTCAGTTGTTTATACCCAGTATAACAGCAGCAACCTGTTTTAATATTTGTAATTTATTTATTTATTTTTGGTTTGTTGATTTTTTTTTATTACCTGTACAACATATACATATCCATAGCACAGGTTTTACTTCTTATATATGACTAAAAAGAATGTTTCATATTTTCTTTTGAATTTATAAAAGAGTAGATTGTGGCGCTAAACCCGAAAACCTCTATATATTATGAAAAATCCACAACGTTGAAGTGCAGAAAAAAAAAAAAACGTATATTAGATATACAATATTATACATACTCATACTAAAGTGTATTTATGCCTAAAAGCCCAAACAAAGGTGCCAATATAAATTATTAGAATGAACGATGATAACAATAATTTTAATAGTGATATTAGTCCATATAGTAAAGTGTTCAAGCAAAAATAAAAGTGACCATCAAACGTTATAAAGTAACCATTAAAAAAATGTCCCATATAAAAAGAAAGTGACTAGTGCAAAAGTGCTAATATCTTCAGTGGAGAGAACAGCTTTCCCCGGTGGGCTTGGTCACATCACGTGCATCTTCCTTACAGCTAACAGCGGCCGGTGGACATTGCTAACAAAGCGAGCTTTCACTACTTTATATGTGAGTAGGTTTTTTCTTTCTTAAATAAAGCACATTTTAGTACGTACTACACTATGGATATGTTTCTTCCTTTAATGTACACACCAACTGAGATTTGATACGAGGAGTGAGCATTCCCCAGCGCATTGCCAGCAGACGCCAGACAGCAGCACAGTGGCTTATACTGTGAAAGCCCATCCACCCCAATTGGGGTATGAGTTCTGGTGAGAGCAATCACATTACCATATCACTGAGAAGCGCACCGGGGAAAGCTGTTCTCTCCACTGAAGCTATTAACACTTTTGCACTAGTCACTTTCTTTTTATATGGGACATTTTTTTTTAATGGTTACTTTATAACGTTTGATGGTCACTTTTATTTTTGCTTGAACACTTTACTATATGGACTAATATCACTATATATTTAGTTTAAAATTATTGTTATCATCGTTCATTCTAATAATTTATATTGGCACCTTTGTTGGGGCTTTTAGGCATAAATACACTTTAGCATGAGTATGTATTAGATATACAATATTATATACAATATTATATAAGTGTTTTTTTTTTGTTTTTTCTGCACTTCAACGTTGTGGATTTTTCATAATATATAGAGGTTTCGGGTTTAGAGCCACAATCTACTCTTTTTTTTATAATTTCAACCATATTACCCTCCCCCCAATTTGGGACGAGGTTTTGAAGTAGAGGCAGCTCCTACCAATTTTGCACCAATTTTTTACAAATTTTTTCCACTAAGAGTGCAGTCCGAAGCGCAACTTCACTTGTTTTTCATATTTTCTTTTGTCATAGGGAAGTGTTCAAAACCTACAATGTAGCGATGGACTACCCAACATTGATCATGATTATCTGGAATTTTGGAGCAGTGGGCATGATCTGTATTCATTGGAAGGGGCCTCTTCAGTTACAGCAGGCTTATCTCATCATGATCAGTGCTCTTATGGCTCTTGTGTTCATCAAGTATTTGCCTGAGTGGTCAGCTTGGGTAATACTGGGAGCAATATCTGTATACGGTACTTAACTTATAATACGTGCTATTTTATGTTATGAAGGGTGAATGCCATAAAGTGCTTTTGGGTTATATTAAACTTTATTATGCCATTTTACTACAAATTTACATTATGAAATTGCAGAAAAATGTTTGCTGCTTCCGTGTTTCTTTGCAAAAGCTCCAAGCTAGTATTATTGGGCAGATTAGTGTTGAATCTGACACGTAAAACACTCTGATAAAATAGATAAAAAGTTTTATGCCAAATTATGTGATGAAAAATATTAACTGTGAATTTTAAAGCAATTAACATGGGAAATGGCTCTAGTTGTCATAAATATAACATATGTTACAGAAAAGCATATTGACTATTATGTCTGTCTTTTGTGTTATTTAATTAAAGCTGAACTCCAGGTAAACAGCTAAATGGACAAATAAAATAAGACAACTCAACAAAAACATTAAAATCAAATCCTTTGCCACTTACCCACTTTTACAACCACTAAGGTAGCCCATACATTATTCATTTTGTTTTCCGTTCAACCAGCAGGCTGAACAAAAAATGACCTGATTCCCCGATCCACATACTAGATGCAATTGCTGGTGCAATGCATTACAGGCTCTAGAAACAAAAAATAATAAATGCACATTTTTTTCACCTCAAAAAAAATGTGCATTTATTATTTTTTGTCAAGAGGTGAACTTATCCTTTAAGCCATGTTAACTGTTTAAGTTACAAACATGAACATAAATTAACTCTTTTAACCCCACTCAATCTCAGAGACAGTAACATATTCCAACATATATGCAAATTACATACAGTGGGGAAAATAATTATTTGATCTCCTGCAGATTTTCTAAGTTTTCCCAGTGGTTTAATACCACTTTAGCTGTTGCAACTGAGGTTCTACCAGCTTCTCTCTAAATTGGTGTCTGTATTGTGTCTTTGCTGACAGATTTGCTAGCTGTATTATGTCCAAAAGGCCCTCTTAGAATGTTGGTGGAAACTGCCCAGGAAAGAAATGAGCCTATATTTCCAGCATTAATATATTCCTGTAAGTATATAGTCAATTCCACTATTCTGCCATAGAAAGGATGTCACTTTGAAATGATTTAAATGTAGGAGGAGAGTTGTATGGCCCTGTCCAGTCATGATTGTTTCCTATAAGATACACCTGTGTCCGTTAAACACTTTGATGTGTACACTTGTGGGGTATACAAGTTCTGATCTGTAAGTAAAAATACTGTGCATCCCTTGTCTCTGCCTAGCTTTCCTCTTTCTGTGGACTGAAAAAAGCAAATGTAATAACTTTCCCAATGGGCCTAATGTCAGGTCACCTATGGGACCAAGTGACTAGGAGCTCACCGCGGAGGTTGTGGACCCAATGGCTGACTGCTGAGGGTCGATGGTTCTGAGAAGCAGCTACTCAGGTTCGCAGCCACAGTCCTGGACAAGGGAGCTTTAGCTTAAGATTCCCCAGGGCGCGGAGTCTAAGAGCCAGCAGGTTTTCACCAGGGCCTCTGATGGTGAGGATGGACTTGGCTGCAGCTGACTCCAGGTTGTGGCCCCCAGGGTCTCCCAGCTCACGCTCACAGCTGGCTCTGGTAGATGGAGAGGAAGCAACAGTCCAGGCCAACAAGGAATAGTCAGGAGGACAAGCCAAAGGTCAAGGCAACAAGCAGACAGGGATGGTCAGAAGAATGGGCTGAAGGTTGGGGCAACAAGCAGACAGGGATGGTCAGGAGAACAAGCCAAAGTCAGTACATGGGAATCCAACGTAGAGCACGTGGCAAGAATAACTCAAGAAAAGCCTTCACACAATTTTTGCTTGGGCAAGGCTGGCTTGCAGTATGTCGGGTTAAATAATGTTTCCTGTTAGAGGCTGGAGTGGAGCCATGCTGAGAGAAGATTACTTAAACACACAGGTGTGAGAACACGGTTCCTAAAGCTGATACACAGTGGTCAGGGCATGAAACATTACTGCAAAATCATGACACCTAATAGAAGGTATATTGCACAAAAAATATGTATTTCCAGCTGCAGCCAAGCCTACTTAGGTTTTTGATGAAACAAATATATATAACATATATCTATATAACTAAAACTTAGTGTTGATTTAAAAATTGGCCTGGTAGTTGAGAACCACTTTTCGAGGACCGGGGTCTCCAAACTTTCTAAAGAAAGAGCCAGTTTACTGTTCTTCAGACTTTAGGGGGGCTGAACTGGGTCCAGTGAGAGAAAACAATGCCTGATCTTTGGTATTGGGGAGAGAAATAGTTGGTATCACTGGGAGAAATAGTGCCCCATTTTTGTTCTCAGTGGTAGGAATTATTACCCATTGTTGGTGTCAGTGGAAGGAATAATACCCCTTTTTCTGGTGTCAGTGGAAATAATTTTGCCCCATTGTTGTCAGTGGTAGGACTAATGCCTCAAGGGCCAGAAAAAGGCGCTTCTCAACACATCAAAGACAGGCAAGTGCTCCTGACAGGCATGTTCACTAAACAAGGGGAAATGGCAACTGAGCTCAACATTAGTCATGCCCACAAATCGGCTTTTGGCACATAAGTAGCTAACCAGCAAGAATGCAAGAAATAAAGAAGGGATTTTCTTCACAATCCATAAGTATTTTAGTGGAGAGGCAGAGAAGCGTATTTATACATAAATTTTTTTTTTTATGCTCACTTAGCTGGTGTAATAAAGATCAACTTTAGGCACATTGATACTTTTTTGTTACCTTTTCAAGGCTTCCTGTTTCTCCTGAGTTCAACAAGTGAACTATGTTATTCTAACTTTGTATTTATTTTAAAAGCCGCCATGGTATGGACAGTGGGAATGGCAGATTCTGATGACTCAGATCAGCATGCAGGTAAATGTAAAATAATTATCGTTATTAAATGTTCGAGTCCTGTCTAGTCATTGACATTCTCACTAGGAACTGAAAGGCTAAGTTTACATTTAGGAGAATGTTACATGTTACACCCGTATTTAGAGTGTAATATTCTCCTATTCACGCACCACCAGATCACCCCTCCCTGTGACAGCAGGCGAGGGATCCTCTCTCCGCACCTGCTCTCACATTTTGAAAACAGCGAGGCCGGCACAGCCATGTCATTCATTCACAGGAATCTGTGAATGAATGCATGATAAGACCTGTCTGCTACCCTGGTAGGCGGACTTGTAGTTTCAGCGGATGGATTACGAGCGTGCTGATCAACACACTTATAGTCCATTCACACTGCCTACAGCCTGACACTGCACCCCCGATCCACATATTGCCGAGGCAACAATGCTCTGCAGAGTCCTGTGAAAAAAAAAATGAATGCACATTTTTTTTCCTGCAAAAATGTGTGCATTTATTTTAAGGTGAACTTCACCTTTAAATTACCAGGGACTACCAGAGGCTGTTACAGGACCAGTAGACCAGGGCTGGAGAGGGCATAACGGCCACTGGTCTGGGAGAAATCAGGGACAATGACCCCCGTATATACAGGAATCAGATCACGATTTCTCAGTGGCTGTTGCAAGGAATTTAAAAATAATATAGTCATTCAAGGTAGGAAATTATGTATATCATAATCCTTCTATATTCTACCGCTATGTGTTTTTGGTTTCCTTACTCTAAATAGACTTGTACCATTAGGTTATTGGGAGCAGGAATCATTTGATCTAGTGTCTAAGAGAAAATGACCAATTCAGTTTGATCATAGCATTTTTTTTTTTTTATTAAAGCTGAACTCCAAACTACAATAATTTGAAAGTACAGCTCCCTCCCCTTTTTTAATTCAGAAAAAATTTGCAGCAGGACCTAAAGTTTTATAAACTTTAAGGAAAGACCTGCCATTACAGATCTTTGAAAACACCTCTTCAAAGTGCTAACCAGGGGAGGGGGTTGCAGGACACCCCATGTGTGTATGTATATATCTAGATATACAAGCATTGCTGATGCTTGATCCGTGCAGTGTATGCTAGTTCTGTTACTCTGCTGACAAGTGATCGAATTGGAGCAGAGCAGGAGAAACCTCCACTGTCAGTAGTGTGCAGAAACTTCAATGGAACAGTGCAGATAGCTTTCTTTCTTTGAGAAACAACATGAGCCCATAATACATAATAAAATTAGCAACTTGTACAACTGGTTGATGGGGCAGAGCGTGTAAAGCGTTTGCTGTTGGCACTGTTTCTACCCTGCTTCTGACAGTGGAGGTTTTATCTGCTATGCATGCTTTATCCATTATCCGCTGATCAGGGTACAGTACATACAGCAAGAACAGGCTCCAGAT
The DNA here is from genome assembly GCF_037356315.1 of Lithobates pipiens. Taxonomy (NCBI): domain Eukaryota; kingdom Metazoa; phylum Chordata; class Amphibia; order Anura; family Ranidae; genus Lithobates; species Lithobates pipiens. The sequence goes on along the minus strand of NW_027507758.1, from coordinate 161,270,871 downwards.
TAAAGTAAGGGATCTATGCAGCCACACATAGAATTATATGCCTGGCATTCTGCTGTAACTTAGTTTTATTGAGAAACTGTATATTTATTTGAAGCAAAAATAATCACCATCATTTCGGAAATAGTACAATTAAGTAAAATGAAAGTTCAACATAAGCTGTATATTTGCTACCTAATTGTCTTCTTGTCATCTTAATAGAGGATAGACCACTAAATGCGAACCATATGATACAAGCAGAAGAAGAAGAAACCAGTGAGACCCAAATTCAAACATCTACCCATCGAACTGCATCTTCTGATGATGATGAGGAGAGTAAGTGGCATGAACGTGGCATGTGCTAGTGAGAAAGTCGTCACCTGTAGTATTTTCTTTATTATTTACATGTTTAGAAGAAATTACAAATGTATGTCCTAAAAAAAAAAAGTGATAATAAGAGAGGAGCTTTTAGAACCAATTTAATCTTCCCAGTGGGGGCACAGGCAGCCCTCACAAGCAAGCAAGAATTGGTTTTAGCTTGCATTTTCAAATACAGTAAGACCTTGGATTGCAAGTATAATTCGTTCCGGAAGCATGCTTGTAATCCAAAGCACTTGTATATCAAAGCAAATTTCCCAATAAGAAATAATGGAAGCTCAAATGATTCGTTCCACAACCATTTATTCATAGGTTCTTCAGGTAATAGTACATATAAAAAGATTATAGCAATGCGATAGGTTGTGTAAGGCCGCGTACACACGGGCGGACTGTTCGCCCAACTTTGTCCGCTGAACAGTGTTTGGGCGGACAGTCCGCTCGTGTGTGGGCTTTCAGCGGACAGTTTCAGCGGACAGTTTGACGAACAAGGTTTTTCGGAAATTCCGTAAAACTGTCCGCTGAAACCTTGTTTCAGCGAACAGTCCGCTCGTGTGTAGGCTTGTTCGTCAAACAAAGTTGCGCGCATGCTCAGAAAGGATTTTCACGCCGAAAGTTATAATGCAGTGTATAGGACGTCGTATTTTTCGTCCCGTCGTACGTGCCGTTCACGTCATCGCGCACGGTTTCAGCAAACTGTTCGTTCATCGTGTGTGGCCATGTCCGTCCATGCTAATTTTGAGCGGACTGTTTGCCGAAACTGTTTGACGGACAAAGTTGGGCGAACAGTCCGCCCGTGTGTACGCGGCCTAACCATAAAATGTCCATCCACAAATGGAAGCCTCCACAAGGGGATTAGAAGCAAAATCCAGCAGGAGCTACAGAGTATGAAATAGAAGAGAGGTGCCTATAAGCGTAGCAATATGGTTACATTTAATGAAGGTGCAATATTTAGCAACTCACATGGTTGATGAATAAAAAAGGCACATCTAAGGCATCTGGAGTAAAGCTGTCCACACAGACCATCTTCCTCACCTCTGTCAGTTTGCAATCGTGACTGGGGAAGACTACCCTGTAGTTTTTAGCTTGTCTTGCAAAACGCTTTCAAACCAAGATTTTACTGTATTACAGAAAATGCTCAAAAGTATTCTTGATGTTTCAATACTTCCTATATAGCATGTGAAATTAACCTTTAAAGCGGCTCTAAAGCCTAAACATTTTTACCTTAATGCATTCTCTGGATGCAACACCTGTCCCCCACCAGCTCTAGGACTGAGATTTGAGTGATCAAAGATCACTGATCGCTCAATTTTTGGTGCTCCGTGAGCAGAGAGCTGGTGACTGTCAGTAACTGTCTCACTGGAGTGATGGGCTGTGGGGGTCATTAACCCAACGCCGTGCCCATCTGTATAGGCTCACTTCGCTCTCAAGGGCTTTGCTGAGGCAGTGAAAACCATTGGCTCCTGCTGCTGTCAGTTAAATCCTGTGATGGGGGGGTGGGGCCAGGCTGCACTGTCAGTGTCTATGGGCCTGCAGGTGTTATCCCATAGGAAGCGGTTTCCTATGTGGTACTACAGAGAAGAGGAGAAGCCAGGATAACATATTTGTTATAAAAAAATATATATATATTGACTTTCCAATCACTTTAAAAGCTTGCTGCCCACCCACCGTCAAATGACGGCAGGGCGGTGCAGCTCTCGTTCTGGGATGCCATCATATGACGGCGTCCCAGAACAGCCCCTCCCGCGTGCGCCATGTTGCTTGGACACGGCATGACCCCGATCTCTGTAAAGAGCCGCGTCCGTGGCTCTTTAACCATGTGATCATATGTGTCCAATCACAGCTGGTCACATGTAAACAAGGAGATGCCGGTAATCAGCGCTCCTCGCCTCACACTGACAGAGTGTGAGGAGAGCCGATCAGTGGCATCTCCTCACAGGGGGACATCTAGGGATGTACTCATCAGTGCCCTGATTACAATAAATAAATACATTACCCACCAATGCCAGCATACAGTGCCCACCAGTGGCAGCAATCAGTGGCCATTAGCGATGCCATTCAGTGCTGGCAGGCAGTGCTGCCCATCAATGCCCATTACTGCTGTTGAGTAATGCCCATCAGTGCCCATCTGTACTGCCTATTAGTGCCGCCTACCAGTGCTGTCTATTAGTGCCCATAAGTGCCGCCTCATCAGTGGCCATAAGTGGCACCTCATCAATGCCCACCAGTTCAGCCTATCCATGCCCATCAGTGTCCCCTCATCAGCGCATATCAGTAAAGGCAAAAAATTACTTTAATTTACTGACAGAAAAAAAGTAAACATTTTTTTTTCAAAATTGTTGGCCTTTTTTTTTTGTAAAAAAAAAATAAAAAACCCAGCAGTGATTAAATGCCACCAAAAGAAAGCTCTATTTGTGTGAAGAAAATTATAAAAAAAACTTGTTTGGGTACAGTGTTGCATGAGCGCACAATTGTCATTCAAATTGCGACAGCGTTGAAAGCTGAAAAATGGCTTTGGCAGGAAGGGGGTATAAATGCCAAGTAGGCAAGTGGTTAAAGTGTCTTTGTCCTAGTGACCATTGTTAGAAGGACAGATAAAATTCTACAGGAGAACAATAGGTCAGGGTAAAAATTCCAATGGGGATGCTTGTTCCAGTGACAACTGTATTTACCCTTACTTTGGTGAGATTTCTTCTCATTCTGGAAAAGAAAATGAAAGGTCTGCCCAATGAAACGTATAGATACAAAAATGGTAACAAAGGATCTAACCATTTCTTACCTCATCCAAAACTCGAAAAAAGTTTTGGGCTTTAAATATACATAAGTTACCTTGCAACATGTTTAGGATGTAATATGACGTCCTGGACTTTAAGTGGTGATATCTGATTGACATCATTCAGATATCTTTATCGGCCAGCGATACCACTTTTTCCCTGTAAAAGCAATGATAGCCGCTCCGGTGCTTCTCTTGGCTCGCCCATGAGATTGGGGAGCTGGAGAATGAATTCCGGGACGATTTACCATAGAGCTGGCCTGGGACCATATGGTCCCAGGTCAGCTTTATGATCCTTGGAGTCCGAAAGAGACGTCATGATGTCACTTCCAGCACCGAGAGATGTAAACGCTGCCTTTTTTTAGCTGGAAAGCCTGAGATCAACTTATAGGCCCCCAAATCTCTCTGTAAAGAGGACCTGTCGTGCCCTATTCTATTACAAGGGAGGAATGTTTCCATTTCTTGTACTAGGAATAAAAGTGATCAAAAAAATTATTTAAGGGAAAGAGTAAAAATAAAAATGAAATAAACAAACTAATATATATATATATATATATATATATATATATATATATATATATATATTTATTTATTTATTTATTTTTTAAAGCGCCTTTATACCCTCGTGCTCACACACAGAAGCGCACTCCTATGTAGGTCATGCCCGCATATTTTAACAACATTCAAACCACACGTAAGGTATCTCCGCGAACGTTAGAACGAGTGCAATAATTCTCTAATGCTAAACTGATAACCTGTCAAATTTTTTTTCACTTATGGAAGTACCAAAGTTTTTCGCTATTCCATGAGTGTGTGCAGTTTTAAAGCGTGACATGTTGGTTATTTATTTACGTGGCATAACATCATCTTTCACATTATACAAAAAATTGGTGTAAATGTTGTTTTTTTTTTTTTTAAATTCATGAGTTTTACATAAAGTATTTTATTTATTTATTTATTTTTTTAAATTTCTGTGCAAATACCGTGCAACAAAAAACATTGCTGTGGCCACCATTTTATTTGCTAAGGTCTCTGCTAAAAAATATATGTACTGTTTGGGGGCTGTGAATAATTTTCTAGCAAAAAAAAGTATGATTTTTACATGTAGGAGAGGTATGCCAAAATTGGCTTGGGCTGAAAGTGGTTAAACAGTTCTACAATCACCCACTTTAGGATGTGTTGATAGAGGCACTGTGGAAAAAGCACAATTCTAAGCCCTTGTACACACGGTCGGAGATTCCGACGAAATGTTTCCTATCGGACCATTTTGTCGGATATTCCGACTGTGTGTGGTCTGCATCAGACTCCGACGGACCAAGTTTTCCAACTTGCCAGTAAAATTTTCCAACAAAATGCTCCTATCGGACATACTCCGATCATGTGTAGCCTACTCCGACGGACAAAGTGCCACGCATGCTCAGATCAAATTCCTAGACCAAAGCTATTGGCTGCTAGCCTGAACGTAGTCCCGTCATAACGAAATAACGTCATCACGTTATGTACAATCGGATTTTCTGTCAACTTAGTCCGACCGTGTGTATGCAACATCACTTCGGAACCTCTTCCGGAATTAATCTGTCAGAATTACTCCGACGGATTTGGTTGTCGGAATATCCGACCGCGTGTACAAGGGCTAAGGCCTCATGCACGCTATGCTATTCTGAAGGCTCTTCTGACAGGAAAAAAGCAACATTAAAAATGCTCCTAAAGCCACAGTTTTCAAATGCGTTTAAGCACAATTAGATGCTTTCAGGCACATCAAGCCTTTGAGCGTTCATTTAATTAATTGGCAAGAATAATAATGTATTACTAATGAATGAATGCTCAAGCGCTAAATGTGGCTAGCGTTTAGGTGCGTTTAGATGCCTTTACTTGCTTCATCAGACCAAATGCTGTTCTGCCCCTAAATACCCCGCCTCTCAATGCCTGTAAACACCTATGTGTGCATGGACACATAAGCTAATGTAGAGGGGCACTTAGGGCAGAAAAAAAACATCAAATGCATGAAAAACAGGCGTTTGACAAGTGCAGTATGCATGAGGCCACAATCTATTATTACAAAGTGATGTGTTTGGTTACACGTAACACTTTTACTTAATTTACTGTTTGTAACAGCTAGATTGTCATTAAACTGGCCATACATGATACAGTTTGTATCAACTTTAGACTGGGTTCACACCTATGTGAATTGGATGCGGATTTCCCCGCATTCAATTGTCATGGTAGGAGATTGTGACTGGCTCTCTATGGAGCCGGTTTACATATCTCTGCTGCGGCTCCGGTGCGAATTTGCACAGGGTGCGTCTTTTGGTTTGTTTCAGGTCCGAATTTAGCCCAAAAATTCAGGCTAAAATCAGACCTTAACCGGTGAGTGGGGACGCACCGGACCCCTACTGTGAGCGGCATGTAGCAATACTGTGAACCCAGCCTTAGATGTCCCCCCAACTATGTAGTGTGGGGGGGGGCTAGGTAATTGGATATCAATGTAATAAATTGTATAGGCAGGCCTTCACATAGCAAATTTATTGGTAGATCAAAAGGAGACTGTATAAAAATGATACTTTCAGATTGCAGTATGTGTGACCAGCTTTAGACCTTTTACTCATAAATGAGAAGTGTTGTGTATGCCACAGGTACAGACAAACCATTTCTACAATCAAACGTCATGGTGTGGTCTTCAGCCCCTTTGCAATGAACATTCACTTTTTCTATGATTTTCTAATCCGTGTTTCTGCAGGGGGAGTAAAGCTCGGGCTTGGCGACTTTATATTCTACAGCGTGCTTGTAGGGAAAGCTGCAGCGACTGCTAGTGGAGATTGGAACACTACACTTGCCTGTTTTGTTGCTATACTAATAGTAAGTGCCGGAATTCAAATAACTGAATAATATATTGGACAAAAGAAAACTGATAAGTACCTAATTTCTCAACACTTATTTAGTCATACAGCCATAGTTTGTGTGCAGCAACATATTGGCCTGGTTAATTCCACCCAGGAATATTTTTCAGGAAGGCAGTTTGACATTTTTATAAGATGATTTTCTGCTGGGAATATTTCCTGTTTTGCTTAGATTGCTTGTAGATTAATTCATAGAAAAACATTCCTTTCCTCTAGGTCAGTCTTTTTCATCCAGGGTTCTTCTGGGTTCTTCGGGATGCCTTGGCAAAATGCTTAAGGGTCGGTTCACACTGGGACGACTTGTCAGGTGACTTAGCCGCCTGACAAGTTGCGTCCCGTTCTGTACAATGGAACCATTTTAATTAGAGCTCCAACTTAGAAAAAGGTTCCTGTATGACTTTGGGGGTGACTTGAGGTGACTTGTATTGACTTCTATAGAGAATTTGTTTTGCAAGTCAAGGCAGCGGTCATGTCCAGGTCGCCTGAGGCAGTCACGCTGCAAGTCGTACTGCCTCAGTGTGAACCAACATTAAAATTTCACAAAATGGTCCAACAGCCAGCAAGTCAATCAGTCTGTTTTTTGTTAAACAAAGCAACATTATTGTGCAGCATTGCAACCAGCTGCCAGTGTTCTAGCATCATCATCAGATAAGGAGCACGTCAGGTGCTCCTTGCATGCCCCTCCCCTGCCCGTCTCCATCAGCATTGGGTCATGTTGTCTGAGTGAGAGCGAGAAATTGAAGGAGAGGGGGAACTCTGGGATACTAGTCAGTACCAAACGAAAATGCGTTTTTGCTTTGTAGGAAAAAATTACCTCTAAGACTGGGCTCAAATATGTGCGGGTCGGGAACAAGTTCTGTGGGGCTTCCCGATAACAAATACTGTAAATATTCCTAAAATCATTTAATAGAAGATTGATGCATATAACGTTGCTAGGTTCTTGGATCAACAAATGAACTTCACAGAGGGAGTCCTGGAAGTGATGCGATCACAAAAAAAATCACATCACTTCCAGGACTCCCTCTGTGAAGTTATATGCATCAATGTTCTATTAACCACATGCCGACCGGGCCATAGCCGAAAGATGGCTACAGTGCGGTCGGCTTATTCTGGGAGAGCATCCATGGATGTCCTCCCAGAATCTTGCTCCCGTGCGCCCCTCTCCTTGATCGCGGTCGTTTAACACGTGATCGATCCGTCAAATGAGTGATCACTTGTAAACAAACCGGCATCACATCATGACGCCAGTTCCTCCCTCCCCTCTCTGTAACGATCGGTACAGTGAGAGGTGAGAGGGGGGGAGATGGCAGCAGCGCTGTGGGCTGGATGTGAAGTGCCCACAGTGCTGCTCAGTGACAATACTCTGCCCATACTGTGCAGCACTCTGCCAATACTCTGCAACACTGTACAATAATCTGCCAATATTCTGCAACACTGTGCAATACTCTGCCAATACTCTGCAATACATTTTAAAAGAAACAAAGAATTTTTTTTTGTTTACTGAATTTTATGTCTTTTCTGATTAATAGCGCAAAAAATAAAAAACCCAGCGGTGATTAAATACCACCAAAAGAAAGCTCTATTTGTGTGAAAAAAAACAACAAAAATTTTATTTGGGTACAGTGTTGCATGACTGAGTAATTGTCATTCAAAGTGTGAGAGCACCAAAAGCTGAAAATTGGTCTGGTTAAGAAGGGGGTTTAAGTGCCCAGTGGTCAAATGATTTTAGGAATATTTACAGTATTTGTTGTTATTATTTTGGAATAAAATTGTTTACTATTATATATTGTTATCTATCCCTTACTTGTACTCCCACCCGCAAAATCCCCCCCAAGGGCAGTCTTGTTCCGCAGCACCATGTAGTTCCATGTGGTTTTGTTTTAAAAAAAAGAGTCAAATGAATGGGCTGCAACAGCACTGTTGCAGTTGAGGAGCATCAGACACAAATAGACACAGGGAAAATTTCAAAAGATATTTACAGGGGGTCCCCGGGTTATGAACCCGTTAGGGACTTTCCTGTTTGTAATCTGGAAATGTTCATAAGTCTGCTGCGCATGCACAGAACGACAGTTGCGGACATTTCCGATGTTCCGGTGAATGCCGTTCTGTGCATGTGCAGCCAATTATGGACATTTTCCGAGGTTCCGTCTGGCCGCGCATACGCAGAATGGCAGATGGTCCGCGCAGAACAGCAGAGGGTCCCCGCAGTGCCCTGGTCGTAAGTAGGAGTGGTTCGTAAGTTGTGCGTTCATAAGTCGGGGACCCCCTGTATGTATATGGTGCAGGGTGGATTTGATTTAAATCACGAGTAAAAAGGCTTGATTTAAATCATAATTTTTAAAGAGCAACTGTCATTTCTGTCCTGCAGCAGATCCTCCTCTGACCCGCTGTTAGCTCACCGACAGTCCCAATTCACTTCAATGGTATGGCTGGTGTTGCGGCAGTGACACAACAAGGTGAGCGATGTGGTGGCAGCAGGTGAGTGGATGCCCGCTAACAGGCACTGCCTTGATGGATCTGAAATGACAGGTGTCCTTTAAACGTAAGGACTCATTCTTGCTGGCAGTTAGAATCTTTTAATAACAAAATGAAGGTTTCCTATTTAGAATAATAAACTGTCAGATTAGTAAAACAGCGATATCAGAACCAATTCAATCGTACAGTTTGTAGTGTACATAGATTTGGAAAACAATGGGATAAAGGAATGTTCCTGAACTTTGGTTTATCTCATGGATACTGTGAAATTGTATGAATGCATCAATGCAGTGCATGATGTTATCTCAGCTTGCAGAGCTTGGATTCACTGAATGAGTTTACCAAAAATTTTAATATTCCATCTTATACAGCCGCATGCTACATAACAAAGCTCCATTTCATGCTGAATAACTAAATTATTAATGTATCTTAAATATAAAACTATCTTTGGATTGATTTTTACTTCAAAAGCATTTCATTAAAATAAATTTGATAAAAAAAAAAAAAAAAAAATACAAAACTTTTTTTTTTTTTTAAATCATTGATTTTATGTCCACTCTAATATGGTGTATATTTATAGTGTTTCTTTTCATTTCACAGGGACTATGTCTGACCCTTTTACTACTGGCAGTTTTCAAGAAAGCACTACCTGCACTTCCAATTTCTATCACATTTGGCTTGGTATTTTATTTCTCTACAGATAACATTGTACGGCCTTTTATGGACACCTTGGCCTCCCATCAGTTGTATATATAACAGAGTGATTTTTCTGAATAGACATTTTTAGGAATCTGTAATCAGTATGTGTACATATGTGCTTTTACCTTTAGTGCCATATATATATTAAATTAGCAGGGATAGTGTGCACAACACATGGTATTCATAGGAACAAAACCAAAGTTTTAATTTGGTGCAACTTTCTGGAAGGTCAAAGATGATCTTTGTTCAAAAAACATGAAACCATTCAAACGTTAAGGCTCATTTACACTTGTGGGTGGTAAAAACAGGCGATTGAGCCCTATTTTTCCATCTCTTTTTCAGCTGCAAAGGCAGCCAGGTGGAGTTGTACACATATTGGGGCAACAATTATCTTCCTGTTGCATTTGGTTGTACCCCTGCTGAATGCAACTCATTATTGTGAATGGAGCTGTGCCACAACTGCTCTGCAACCGCATGCAGTGCACGCGGTTGCGGCAACTACAGGGTTTAAACTAGGGCTGAAACAACTAATCTATTAATTGACAACTAATCGATTATGAAATTAATCAATTACTATTTTCATAATTGATTAATCGACCAGGAACATAATGGGGTTAAAAAAAAAATGAGCCCTTTACAGTACAAAAAGAGAAAATAATTGCTACTGTAAATATTACTTTCACAGTTCTACAGTAAAAAAAAATGAACCCCTTACAGTAGTGATCATCTGCTTTTTTTTTTTTTAACCTCATTATGTTACTAAACGTCTTAGACCTGGTTCACATCTATGTGTTTTTTGCAGAAACGCACTTTACTTTACATGATTTCCTATAGGACACTTTCAAGCAAAACTGTGCTTTTTTGGTTCAATATACTTCAATAGAGAAGCTGCAGAGAAGCATGTAATGCGTTTTTGCAGCAATTTGTGTTTTTTATTCTGCCCAACAACAAATTGGCAAAAAAAAATGCTAAAACGCAAATCGCAGAAAAATCACGTGTGCAAAAATCAAAACGCACAGCAAAAAGCACAGAAGAAACAGATCAAAGGCAAATTGCGTAGGTGTGTACCGAGCCTTATGCTGGCCACACGGATCAATTTTCAGACGAGAATATTCAGACGAAAAATCTTTGTACATTCACTGAATGAAAGAATGTTTGAAATTCTCACTTGTTTTTAACATTCTGTTTTTAAAATGAATGGAACTTCTGAATGAAAAACACATACATTGTCTGAAAATTTCTTTGACCAAGCAGGTTTCTATTTCCAAATTTTCCCCTTACTGTGGTTTAAAATGAACGTCGATTTGACTCCACTAACGATCAGAAAAAAGAACGAACGTTCTTAAAATGAAATTTTTATTGAAGGAAGACTTTGTTTTTAATAAAATGATCTCTGAGGCCACGTACACACGGGCGGATTGTCTGGTCAACTAAGTTCGTCAGACAATCCGACAGACAGTCCGTCCAAATTTTGAATGAACGGACTTGACCACACACGATGAGCAGACAGTCCGCTGAAAGCGTGCGCGATGACGTGTACAGCACGTACGACGGGACTAGAAAAACGACGTCCTATACACTGCAATGCAACCTTTGGCCGTGTAAATCCTTTCTGAGCATGCGCCATACTTAGTCCGTCCAACTTGCCTACACACGAGCGGACTGTCCGCTGAAACCAAGTTTGGACGGACAAAACCAAGTTTGAACGGACAAAATTACGGAAATTGTTCGTCAGACAGTCCGCTGAAAAAGTCCGCTGAAGCCCACACACGAGCGGATTGTCCGCTGAAACACGGTTCAGCGGACTAAGTTGGACAGACAATCCGCCCGTGTGTACGCGGCCTGAGTCTAATGATATTTACTGGATTCACACTCTAAGACCCCTTTCACACTGGGGCGTTTTTTAGGCGTTTTTCAGGCACTTTAGCGTTAAAAAAAGCACCTGTAAAGCGCTTGAAAGAAGCCTCATCTGCAATGTGAAAGCCCAAGTGCTTTAAGAGCCCTTTCACACTGCCAGCGCCTGAAAAACGCTCGTAAAGCGCCGCTTAAACTAGCGCTAGTGGGACGCTTTTAACCCCTGCTAGTGGCCAAATAAAGGGTTAAAGGCACCCACAAAGAGCTCCTGCCAAAAGCGCATTGCAGGCACTTTGCAGGCGCTTCCCATTGATTTCAATGGGAAGGGGCGCTTTAGGAGCAGTGTATTCACTGCACCAAAAGCGCTGCAAAGAAGCTGCTTGCAGGACTTTTTTTGACGCCCTGCCAATGCAGTGCCTCAGCGTGAAAGCACTCGGGCTTTCAATTTGGGATTGCAGTTGAGGCTTCTTTCAGGCGCTTTACAGGCGCTTATTTTAACGCTAAAACGCCTGAAAAATGCCATAGTGTGAAAGGGGTCTCAGTGTCAAAGCACTCGGGCTTTCACATTGGAATTGCAGATGAGGCTTCTTTCAGGCACTTTACAGGTGCTTTTTTTAACGCTAAAGCGCCTGATAAACGCCCCATTGTTAAAGGGGTCTAATAGTATATACAGTATATCTCCTCTAATAGTATATACAGTATATCTCTTCTGTCTGTAATTCTCAGAGTGAATTAGATATTTTGCTCCCTAACCATTGCCTCCTCACCCCCCTTTCAAAGCCTGCAAAAATCGGTCCACCACAAATTGCTTCTTTGAGAGGCAGCAAAAGCCTACCAGGTGTAAACATAGCCTTACATTTATATCTACAACTCTGCAGTTTGTCCTAATGGTCAGTATCCCAAGTGATCTAATGTGTGTACATGTAGAAGCATAAAGGATAAAAGCTTCCATGTAAGGTGTTCCCATATACATCCCTTTACTTTCTGTGGATACTTCAGTGTGCTCAGAAGATGCTCAGTGAGTCCCACAGAGAAATGGAAACATCCAGACTTCACATTTCAATTTGTTGTAGTGAGATGATTTTGGAAAATGCTATGGGTTGTGAGGTTGACAGATGCTGGTGCAAGCCCTATTTATTTAGCACTGCATTATAATTGGTTTTGATGCATTTGACGCATGATCTATAACTGGGACAACTGGGTCTCATGACTGAGTTCATGCTGCCTAAAGCATGATGAAGCTGTAAGCTCCTGTTTGGCATGGATATATGTTTGCAGAGCTTTAGGCATGCTCATTGGTAAATCACAAGTCACAAAACCTATTGGAGAAAGAAAACTCGTACAGCTGGATGTCAGGCTGTCCGGTACTTCATTGCACTCTTTGCACTGGCTTCAGTTAGCCTGAATATACTTCTTCTGGCAGCATGAAGGACCCCATCTTTGTCTCAGAACTAATATGAAATGTTTGACAATGACACAAAGAAAAATGAAGGCATGACTGCAAAAATTATTTAACGGTTTGTTTATATTTTCTTGCACATTTCTAGCTGTAATATACTGTAGAGATATTTTGTCCATGTTAATAAATTCTCAGAAAATAAAGTAAGCGCATTATTTATATATTCATTGCCTATATTTTAAATTGGGACAATTCTTAATGGTGTATGTGACATTAAATCACTGAGGCACTAAAGAAAGGAGGTCTTAAAATGGTATTAAAGAACAACTCCAGCTTTTCCTCCCCAATACAACAGATGCATTATGCTTATAAATAAAACCCTGCTGTCAGTTTGTGTGTAACATACAGTATCTCACAAAAGTGAGTAAACCACTTACATTTTTGTAAATGTTTTATTATATCTTTTCATGTGACAACACTGAAGAAATTACACTTTGCTACAATGTAAAGTAGTTAGTGTACAGCTTGTATAACAGTGTAAATTTGCTGTCTCCTCAAAATAACACACGGCCATTAATGTCTAAACCGCTGGCAACAAAAGTGAGTACACCCCCTAAGTGAAAAATGTCCAAACTGGGCCCAAAGTGTCAATATTTTGTGTGGCCACCATTATTTTCCAGCACTGCTTTAACCCTCTTGGGCAAGGAGTTCACCAGAGTTTCACAGGTTGCCACTGGAGTCCTCTTCCACTCCTTCATGATGACATCACAGAGCTGGTGGATGTTAGGGACCTTGCACTCCTCCACCTTCCATTTGTGGATGCCCCACAGATGCTCAATAGGGTTTAGGTCTGGAGACATGCTTGGCCAGCCCATCAGCTTTACCCTCAGTTTCTTTAGTGGTCATCTTGGAGGTGTGTCTTTGAGTCGTTATCATGTTGGACTACTGCCATGCGGCCCAGTCTCTGAAGGGAGGGGATAATGCTCTGCTTCAGTATGTCACAGTACATGTTGGCATTCATGGTTCCCTCAATGAATTGTAGCTCCCCAGTGCCGGAAGCACTCATGCAGCCCCAGACCATTACACTTCCACCACCATGGTTGACTGTAGTCTTTGTACTCCTCACTTGGATGCCTCCCCAACACGCTTGACACCATCTGAACCAAATCATTTTATCTTGTTCTCATCAGACCACAGGACATGGTTCCAGTAATCCATGTCCTTAGTCTGCTTGTCTTCAGCAAACTGCGGGCTTTCTTGTGCATCATCTTTAGAAGAGGCTTCCTTCTGGGATGACAGCCATGCAGACCAGTTTGATGCAGTGTGTATCGTGTGGTCTAAGCACTGACATGCTAATCCCCCACCTCTTCAGCCTCTGCAGCAATGCTGGTAGCACTCATACATCTGTTTCCCAAAGACAACCTCTGGATATGACGCTGAGCACGTTCACTCAACTTTTTTGGTTGACCATGGCGAGGCCTGTTCTGAGTGGCACCTGTCCTGTTAAACAACTGTATGGTCTAAGCTGCAGCTTAGTTTCAGTGTCTTGCTTATAGCCTAGGCCATCTTTATGTAGAGCAATAATAATTTTTTTCAGATCCTCAGAGAGTTCTTTGCCATGAGATGCAATGTTGAACGTCCAGTGACGCGTATGAAGCGTGAGAGCGATTAACACCAAATGTAACACACTTGCTCCTCATTCACACCTGAAACCTTGTAACAGTAACGAGTCACATGTCACCGGGGAGGGAAACTGGCTAATTGGGTCCAATTCGGACATTTTCACTTAGGGGTGTACTCATTTTTGTTGCCAGCGGTTTACACATTAATGGCTGTGTGTTGAGTTATTTTGAGGGGAAAGCAAATGTACACTGTTATACAAGCTGTACACTGACTACTTTACATTGTAGCAAAGTGTAATTTCTTCAGTGTTGTCACATGAAAAGATATAATAAAATATTTACAAAAATGTGAGGGGTGTACTCACTTTTGTGAGATACTGTACCTCCTTTAGCTGTATATAGCAGGTTTTTGTGATTCAGTCCTCACTGAATTTCAAAGTTCTCTGACTTCCTGTTCCCTTCCTTTTCCAGTCCTGATACTACATGCCCCATGAACCTTTGAGCCTCTGTAGCTTCAGGGCAGGTGGAGTGTCATATTTTGCTCCCCATCGTAGAATTCTCCGGAAGTGACGTTGTGGCCAGAAATTTCACACTACGCATGCGTGATGCGTTCCAAACACATGCTCCATGCGTTCCAGAGCAAAGCCACAACTAAACCCAGAATATCAGTTAATCTGCAGAAAACTGAGCAACATGATACAGAGGTATGATCTAGGCTGGGATTGATCGTTCTATTCAGTTCTAGTGAAAAGAAAGTTGGAATTCAGCTTTACACTCAAAATCAAAGATATATTATATTGTAGATTACCAATTCTTAGATGTAATGGCTGCATTCGATTTTTAGGCTTTCTTAACCTTTATGCCGCGTACACACGACCAAACTTTTCGACGGACTTGGTCCGGTGGACTGGAATCCGTCAGACAATTCGATTGTGTGTGGGCTCCAGCGGACTTTTTCTTCTATGGAAAAACAGACTTACTGACAGGATCACCAGGTGAAACTAATGCCGTGTACACAAGACCAGACTTCTCGACGCCCTAGCGTCAGTTTTAATCCGTCCGGACTAGCACACAGATGACCAAATTTTTCAACCGGAATCGAGTCCGTCGGAAAGATTTGAAGCAAGTTTTATTTCTAGGTCCTTCCCGGCGGACCTAGAAATAAAACTTGCTTCAAATCTTTCCGACAGACTCGAGTTCGGTCATAAAATTTGGTCGTCTGTGTGCTAGTCCAACGGACTAAAACCGACACTAGGGCAGCTATTGGCTACCGGCTATGAACTTCCTTATTCTACGTCATCACGTTCGAATCCATCGGACTTTTGGAATGATCGTGTGTGGCCAAGTCCGTTCGTTTGAAAGTCTGGCGGACCTCAGCTGCAAAGTCCATCAGATTGTCCGCCGGACCAAGTCCGTCAAAGTCCGGTCGTGTGTACGTGGCATTAGTTTCACCTGGTGATCCTGTCAGTAAGTCTGTTTTTCCATAGAACAAGCTCTCCTGAAAGCTTGCTTTATGCTTGTTCAACGTCTGAGGCAAGACAAACCATTTATTACTGACAGAGGTGCTTACAATGGTCAGCTTTTATCTAAAACCTTTATCCCAAATAAAAACAAAAAACTTGCTGTAACTGTAGTATGAGCCTAGAGTTTGACTTCAATTTGTTGATCTAAATCTGCTAGTACATCTAATACTCACCCGTTGGTATGCTGCAATATATAAAATTTTTGGTATTAGGATCAGTTCAACCGCTTAAGGACTACCCTATGTACATATACTGTGGCAGGGCGGCCCTTAAGTGCAAAATCACATACCTGTGCGTGACTTCTTTCTTCATGTCTAGGGCGCACGCATTGCTGGTGACCTGCTACCACTGAGATTGGACTCAGCGGGTCCGGCGGACCCAATGTCCGCTGGGACCCGCCAAACGTTTCCGAAGCAGTAAACAAGGCAGATCACACTTCTGTCAGAGGAGAAGATGGAGATTGTGTTCCTGCTAAGCAGGAACATGGATCTTTGTCTTCCCCCAGTCAAAGCATGCCCCACACAGTTAGCTAGCATGCCCAGGGAACACATTTAACCCTTTGATTGCCCCTGATGTTAACCCTTTCCCAGCCAGTGTCAGCAGTACATCGACATTTTCTTTTAGCACTGATCACTGTATTGGTGTCACTGGTCCCCGAAAAGTGACACCTAGGGGTTGATTTACAAAATGCAAATACATTTTGCAAAGTGCAGTTGCAGTTGCACAGAAGCTCTGCTGACTTCCATCATCCAATCATGTGCAATCAAAAATGTTTTTGTTTTTTTAATTTTCCTTGCACATGATTGGGTATCCTTTGCAAAGTGACACTTTACCTCATTTTACTGAGCTGTGGAGCAACTGCAATTGCAGAGTGCAACGTCCGTTAATTTGCCTTTAGTAAATCAAACCCTGTGTGTCAGATTTGTCCACTGCAATGTCACAGTCCTGATAAAAATCGCTGATCGACACCATTACTAGTAAAAAAAAAAAAAAGTCTATAAATCTATCCCATAGTTTGTAGATGCTATAACTTTTGCACAAACCAATATATGCTTATTGGTAATTTTTCTTTTTTTTTTTTTTTTTTACCAAAAATATGTAGCAGAATAAATTGATGAAGAAATTTGATTTATTTTTTTTTTATTTATTTTTTTTTTTAATATTGGATGTGTTTTATAGCAGAAAGTAAAAAATATTGTTTTTCTTTTTTTTTTCAAAATTAAATTATCACCCTTTTTTTGTTTATAGCCCAAAAAATAAAAACCGCTGAGGTGATCAAATACTACTAAAAGAAAGCTCTATTTGTGAGGGAAAAAAATACATGATATTTTTTTGGGGTGCGACATCGCACGATGGTGTAATTATCAGTTATCCATTTGCTTACTGGGTACTTTAATCCCCTTCCTGCCCAGGCCAATTTTCAGCTTTCAGCGCTGTCACTCTTTGAATGACAATTGTGTGCCCATTCTACAATGTACCCATATGACTTTTTTATCATTTTTTTTCACACAAATGGAGCTTTCTATTGGTGGTATTTAATCATTACTGGGGTTTTTATTTTTTTTCTAAATAAATCAAAAAGGATGAAAGTTTAGAAAAACAAACGTTTTATAGTTTGTTATAACATTTAGCAAAAAGTAATTTTTTTTCTCCTTCATTGCTATTCGCTGTTGAGGCAACATGAGGACGTACATGGATGCCCTCCCGTCAATTTAGGCCCACGCTGTAGCCATCTTTTAGCTATAGTGTGGGCAGGAAGAGTTAAAAGCAACGTAGTGCCTACTTCGCAAAAAATGGCCTGGTCAGGAAGGGGGATGAACCTTTCCAGAGCTGAGGTGGTTAACCAACGTTTACACGGCTCTCAGTGTTAGTGCAAAAAATCTGGATTTTTTTTTTTTCAGTGCAAGTTTGAATAAATAGTTTCACGGGGGGAAGCATAGACAAATGTATTAATTTCATGATGATGTCAATGAAAAAAATCTGAAAGGTTATACATAAAACAAGTTATACATCCTGTATAAAAAGTATCAACACTTTCACAGTATTGCTACCAGTTTACTTCTCACTTGACTAGGAGCTAGATATTCCTTGAAAAGTTGCTGGTTAAAAGAGCTGTTCTATTGTTTCCAGCTTCAGAAGAATTGGTGCAACTAGGGAAAACATACCTTATTCCTAAGGAGGGTACTCAATGATGTAATTTGGGGCTGTCTCTAATGTGGTGCCAAAAGCCACCCTTTGCAGACCTGCCCTGTCCATCTAGGACAGTGTTTCTCAACTCCAGTCCTCAAGGCTCCCCAACATGTCATGTTTTCAGGTTTTCCCTTATTTTGCACAGGTGATTTGATCAGTTTTGCTGCTTTAGTAATTACCACAGCCGTTTCATCTGAGGGAAATCCTGAAAGCGTGCCCTGTTGGGGCACCTTCAGGACTCGAGTTGAGAAACACCGATCTAGGAAACCATCACCTTCAAAAATCAATACCCCCCACATCAAATTTTGGATGTCTTCTGTGACCCCTTCTCATGTTATAGTATGTCTAGACAATATTCATTCCCCCAGATCTGTGCACCCATCATCATCCTGTGAAAGCGGTTCTACAGTGGCTTTGGGACAACAATCTTTATGTCAATATCAAAAAACATGGAGAAACTTGTGCCAGCATCCCAATTAATACCAATATATTGTAACTACATTTTTGTGGTGGGACTTTTTAGACACCAATGCATACCAAAATTTCTGACACATGGGGGGAGATTTACTAAAACTGGAGAGTGTAATATCTGGTGCAGCTGTGCATGGTAGCCAATCCGCTTCTAAACATCATATTGTTCAATTAAGCCATCAGATTGTTCAATTAAGCTTTGGCAAAAAACCTGGGAGGTGATTGGTTTCTATGCAGAGCTGCACCAGATTTTGCACCAACCAGTTTTAACCACTTAAGCCCCAGACCATTTTGCTGGCCAAAGACCAGAGCACATTTTGCGATTCGGCACTGAGTCACTTTGACAATTGTGCAACGTGGCTCCCAGACAAAATTGACGTCCTTTTTTTTCCCCACAAATAGAGCTTTCTTTTGGTAGTATTTGATCACCTCTGCGGATTTTATTTTTTTGCGCTATAAACAAAAATATAGCGACAATTTTGAAAAAAAAGCATAATTTTTTATTTTCTTACATCAGGGGACACAGAGCCATAGTAATAACTATATTATTGCTGGACACTGGCACGCCCCTTAAGGCGTGAACTTCCCCTATATAACCCCTCCCACTACTGGGTGTCCTCCGTTTTTTTTTCCGCCAGTATCCAAGGTGTTGGGCACGAGTAAGCATGTGTTGTACTGAGCTCCACAGGCAGTAATCCTTTGATGAGAGCCAGCCATCCTGATCGGATCCGTTCTGGTGTCTTTTTAATAGGCTAAATGAATGGTACCCGGGCCTCGTAATCCGAAGACACAAGGTTTTTCTTGTGAATGCTTCTCTTTGAGAGCTGGGCCCTGGGATCCAGTGCTTTTTAGTAGTGAGGCCAATAAAAGTTTACTGTCGCAGGTCCAGGATTGTGGGTTAACCCAGAGTTCCCTGGTTCCTGAAGGTTTCCTTTAAGGTCTCAGAGCCTACCGTGAAGGGTGAAGATTGGGTTTTTATCTCTGATAAAACCCTGCTGCGAAGATAAGGAATCTCAGGAATCTCTCCTCCTATGTATTGTGTTGTCATGTCATGTCTATGTGTCACCACTGGGGGCTGTATTGAGCACTCATCATTCTGACGCTGGAATCGGCAGAAGCTTTCTCTCATCTCCTTCAAGCCAGCTCAGACCCTCTAATGGCGTCAGATGCCGGCCACACGTGCAGGGAGTGTTTTGTGTACTGTGAGAGAAGCTGCTGCCTGGCGGTGGAGGGACAGAGCAGAGAGGTTGGCTGGTCAGGTTTGGTGACACAGACATTTCCCTTTTGACAACATTGTACTGTATAGCTAGGATTAATAGCAATCATTGTACTGTACTATAGCCTAGCAAGTGTTACATTCTTTTGTTGGTAGTGCTTCTGCTTTGTGCTGTAAGCTATGAGTGGCAAAGGGACCAGGAACTCCTCTAAGGGGTTAATGTATACAACAAGCTAAAAACCCTTCTAACAGAATGTCATCCTCCCCTGAGAGGTATACAGCTAGTCAAATGAGCCGTCAAGGGTAGAACACTTCTGTCCCTGTATATATCATACAAATGTTTTTTCTTCTTCTACCATTTAAAAAATTATGGCTATGAGGTCTCTCCATAGTAGGACTAAACATAGCAGATTCTCATCCAGTCATCAGGGCCCTTTTTTTGAGGAGCAGGAGGATGGGGATCAGGAAGTAGATCCTCCCAAATATTGGAAGATACTTATCTTTCCTCTTTGGAGGATCCTAACAGGGAGGGAGTAACCGCACAAGTCAGGTGTTTGTCTACTCCCTTACTTAACCCTTTTTTTTGTGCCTGCAGCACAGGCTTTTGAGGTCTCTACCTCTAATAAGGTTCATTTGAGCTTCCCCCACCTGGGGATTTTTTTTTTCCTATTCATGCACAGCTTATGTATTCTGAATGGGAACATTTCTATGAAGAAATGGGGGGGTTCCAGCTATTAATGCTGCAATCACCTCAGTGAGCAGAGTCTCGCATGTCCAGTGGATAATGCACTGATGTTAAATGATCCAGCAAATTAAGGTTGGATTTTCCTTTTAAAGACAGGATGTCTTTTGCAGTTCTTCCTGCAATTTGAGTATCTCAGTACATTAACCCTTTAACGTCTGCTCCACTATTTTGGTGGAGCACATTTTGAGTCACGCTAATGCATTGAAAAATGTGGACTCCAAAGGGTTGAGGAACAGTTTGTGAGATACCTGAAATTCTGCCTGATCAGCAGGCCCAGCAATGGACTTGTGTATTTGATGAACTGTGTCTCACAGATGCTATGAAGGACTTGATCATTTAAGTCTTATGGCTTATACTTGGACTAGTGCATTCTCGCAGAGGTCCGTGGCTGAAATATTGATCAGCTGAAGCACTATGTGAAAACCCTTAGCCAGTTTGTGTCCCTTCCTGGGGTACGGCTATTTAGAGTGGTTAAGTACAAAAGGGTAAAGCTCTCTTTACTATTAAAACAAGATTAAACATGTCTCCTTTATTCGTTCGGCCTCTCCTATGCCTTTAGGCAGTTTCGAAGGTCTCATTTGTCAGGTACAGGAGAAAGTTCCTAAGGGCAGCACCAGGATCTTGGGGGGGGGCAGAGAGCCCATAAAGCAGAATGCTTATGAAGAAGCACCCCCATTCGTTTGGGTGAGGGGAAAGGTCCTACGATTCTCGAAATCTGGCAGGAACAATGTCAAGAGCAGAGGGATTTCTGTAATTTTTTCTCTAGGTTACTACAAGAGTTCCAGGAGCCCAGATGGCTCAGTGGACTTTTGATCTGAGGGTCCGGGTTCGGGTCCCTGTTTGGGCACTGCCTGTGGGGTCCTTGGGCTGCTGATGCGGCAGCCTTTATGCAAGAGTTTCCGTCTCCTCAGAGAATGTTCCTAAGGATCCAGAGAAAGAGGAGAAATCTCTCGTTCTGGCCTCTGGATCAGCTGTTATGCCACTCGGTGATATCAGAGATTCCCTTAGTGGAACAGGGGGTTTTGGCTCAAACCTTTTAGGGTGCCAGAGCCAGAGAGGTAAGACCCATTCTAGATCTCGGAGATCTGAATCGGCACTTAAACATCCGATCCTTTCATAATTCGGTCGGCTGTGCCTATCCTGCAAGGAAGGAAGTTGCATATCTCCATGTGCCAAAGTTTCCGGCTTACCAGAAATTTCTGTGGTTTGAAATATAAAATTATTTTTCTTTTCAGTTGTGGCCCTGCCATTTGGCTTAGCCACAGCACCACGAGTGTTCTGAAATATTCTGGCACCTCCTTTAGCCAGGTTAAGGGCTCAAGGTATAGCGGCCCTAGCCTATTAGAAGATCTACTTTTAATAGATCATTCAGTCTCAGGTTTAAAACCAGAGTCTGATCTCAGCCGTAAATATCTGAAATCTCTAGGTTGGATTCTCAGCCTAGGAAGATTCTCCTTAAAACCATCAAGGAGATTACGGTACTCAGGGGTTGGTTATATATACCATACAGAAGAAGGTATTCTTACCCCAGACGAGAATTAGTTCCATTGTAGGATCAAAACAAAGGAAAATTCCTTCATTCGGCTGTGCATGAGATTTTTAGGGGAAATGGTGGCCTCCTTCAAGGCCGTCCCTTACGCGCAGTTTTACTCAAGACTGGAATAAAGGAGATTCAGGCCTTGTTTGCTTCCAATACGCTTGGCTCCTGACATAGGTCAGAGCCTAAATTAGTGGTTGTTAGCCAGCAAGAGGGAAAATCTTTATCCTGAAAGGTGTTAACAGATGCCAGCCTTCTTGGCTGGGGAGCATCCCTGGAAGAGGATTCTGTCCAGGGGAGATGGTCCAGGTTAGAGGACCTTGACTATCAACTTTTTTTTGGATGTTTCAGGCAGTACGCCTGGCCCGAGAATCTTGGCGATCAGACTATGGGACTATCCTGTCAGGATTCAGTCTGACAAGGCCACGGCGATGGCTTACAAAGATTACCAGGGCATGAGAAGTCATGCAGCCCAAAAAGAGGTGAATAATGTTTTAGCTTTGGCAGAACACAACATTCCTTGCCTATCGGCAATTAAATTTTTTGTCGGGCAGAGGAGCCACAAGGCTGAAATTGATACGGAATACCCACTTAGGCGAAGATGCAATATGTTGCTATGGTACCGCGAGCCACCAGTCCGGATGTCCGTTGGTCTATACGGGGGTTGTCATCATCCTTACCATCTGGTTCCGGTCTTGGAGTTTGTCTTACCTTAGCGCAGGAGGTTGGGCGCTGAAAGCTTGTATGACACACTGCATGCAGAGTGGATGTGTCCAACGGTTTTGGTAAGAGTACCTAATTTTTCTACTGTGACACCATCTGTAAAGCCTACTTTGAGATCTCTTCTGGCAAGTCTTTTTGAGTGTCAGCGTTTGACTACGTAGAGACTCCTATAGACACCCATTGAATATTTGGCTCTCACGGGAAACTTTATCTTATTCATTTTGGGAGTAGTTACACATTGATGTAATTACCCCTTCTACTTATTTGTAACATCGATTCAGCTTATGTTTCAACGTTTCATTTATTGTTGATTTGTATGCACTTGGGTGTTTTGGCATGTTATATGCTTTTATTTTAATGTGCACAGATTTTAGCACCACATTAGGACTTTGTTGGTTTGTATGTTGGCAGCTCCTTGTTTGCACCATTTTTAAGTATAGCGCAGT
Organism: Lithobates pipiens; assembly: GCF_037356315.1. NCBI lineage: Eukaryota > Metazoa > Chordata > Amphibia > Anura > Ranidae > Lithobates > Lithobates pipiens. Next base: position 161,247,950 of record NW_027507758.1, on the reverse strand, counting down.
CTTTTTTCTTTTTGCTATTCCGGATATGGACCTATTCACGTCCAGATTCATTAACAAGGTCGACAGCTTTATGTCGAACAAGGGGTCCGCTAGCAGGCATAACAGATGCCATAGTCTTCCCATGGGATCAGTTTTCACTGATCTATTTAGTTCCTCCAGTTCTGCTACTTCCCGCAGCTTCTTCAGGATTAATCACGGGCAAAAGGAGGTGATTCTGTCGGCCCCAGCAGGTCCCAGAAGATTTTCTGAGATCATAAAGATGGCAGTAGGAGTCCTTCTGACCAGACCTGCTTGCACAAGGTCCGATATTTCATCCTACCTTATGGACTACAAATTTAACAGGTTTGACTGTTGAATCCCACTCTATAAAAGATCGTGGGTGATCTACTTTGGTAGTGTCTTTGATTAATGCCAGGAAGCCGGCTTCCAGAATCACTTGCTATAGAGTCTGGAAGGCATATGTTTCTTGGTGTGGTTCCAGGGGTTGGCACCTCAGGAAGTATGTTTGAGGCAGGATTCCTGATGTCCTGCATATAGGATCTGAAGTTAAACTGGTCTTGACTTCTATCAAGAGCCAGATCCCAGCCTTGTAAGAGTTTTTCCTATGGCCTCTTGCTTCCCACTCTTGGTGCGTAGCTTATTCAGGGGGTAACACGTTTATTCCCGGCCGTTTAAACCTTTACAAGAAATTCCCTTGATTCTTTTGACAAGAAAGATAATCTTTTCTGGTTGCCATTTCTTCTGCTAGTAGAGTATCAGAACCAACGGCTCTGTAAGAGCCATATTTCATCATGTATAGGGATGAGGTGGTTTTATGTCCTCATCCTGAATTTTTACCAAAAGTGTTAACAGGTTTTCATTTAAACCAAGATATTATCCTTCCTCCTTTCTCCCCAGAGCCTTAATCTGGGTAAGAGCAAGCACTACATTCTCTTGATGTAGTAAGAGCGATCAGAGTCTATTTAAGGGCAACCGCTCAGGTTCGCAAACACAGGTTTGATTGTAATGCCAGAGGGTCCAAGATGTGGACAGGCACCGTCAAGATCCACTATTTCCAGATGGATTTGTCAAAGTGATTGTTCAAGCTTCAGCTTAAAGAAGAAAATTCTTCCTTCTCATGGTGCATCGTCAGGCCTCCATGGCTCAGATCTGTAAGGCCGCAACTTCGGTTCATACGTTTATCAGATTTTATCAAATCGATATTAAAGGTCATGAGGATATTGCCTTTGGGCACAGAATATACTGCATGCTGCAGTATGAGCCCTCTGGCCTCCTGTTTTTTGTTCTGTCTCCCCTCCCTTCAGTTGCCATTGCTATGGGACATCCCATATAGTTTTTACTATGGCTCTGTGTCCCCTTATGTAAGAAAAGAAAATAGGATTTTTTAAACGGCTTACCTGTAAAATCCTTTTTTTTTTTTTTATGTACATCAGGGGACACAGAGGTCCCTCCCTTCTTCTTATACACTTATATTCTTGGCTACAACACTGAGGCATCCCAGTAGTGGGAGGGGTTATATGGGGGAAGTTTGCGCCTTAAGGGGCATGCCAGTGTCCAGCACCTGATATGCTGATATAACCCATATAGTTATTAATATGGCTCTGTGTCCCCTGATGTATATCAAAGAAAAGGATTTTTACAGGTAAGCTGTTTTAAAAATCCTGTTTTATCTTTTGCTATAATAAATATCCCCCAAAAAATATATAAACCTTTTTTTCCTCAGTTTAGGCCGATACGTATTCTTCTATATATTTCTGGTATTAAAAAAAAAAAATCGCAATAAGCATTTATTGATTGGTTTTGTTAAAGTTATAGCGTCTACAAAATAGGGGTTCATTTTATGGCATTTTTTTTTATTAGTAATGGCAGCAATCTGCGATTTTCATTGAGACTGTGACATTATGGCGGACACGTCAGACAATTTTGACACATTTTAGGACCATTGTCATTTTTACAGCGATCAGTGCTATAAAATTGCACTGGTTACTATAAAAATGGCACTGACAGTGAATGGCTTAAGTGTGTCCTGGGGTGTAATTCTAACTGTTAGGAGGAGGGGTTGTGTGTGATACATCACTGATCATAAAACTGATAGGAAACAAAGGGGTCAGTAGCACTACCAAAAAGATAAATAGGTACAGGAAGGGCAAGAGGATAGTAGGGGCTATGATCAAAAATCCAAAACTGGACACCTATAGAAATAAGGAACAGACCCCCCTACAGGGTGCTGGTGTCTGGTTAATGTGGCTCTACAAAACAACCCCCCCCCCCCTTTTTTTTTTTATTGCATGTGAGAGTGGACACCTGACAACAAAAATCCCATGAAGAAAAAAAACAAATAATCCACTAACTAATTAATGCTAGGTGTCTATATCCATAAATATCATATGTGGAATAGAGTGATATATTCATATGTATCATAAGTAGCGCAAGGGTGATAATCCCCAAAAAGATATAAAATACACTGTGTAACAATTCCGTAATTATAAAGTACCAATATGTGCTGTGATAAATCAAAGTCCATATAGAGCATATACATTAGTATGCATTAGTGTATCCAACCCACCAAAAAATAATAATAATAGAACCAGTGGTTATCAGACAAAAAATACGTTTTTGAGATGGGAACGAAGGACACCTACAGTGCCTTGCGAAAGTATTCGGCCCCCTTTAACTTTTCAACCTTTTGCCACATTTCAGGCTTCAAACATAAAGATATAAAATTTTAATTTTTTGTGAAGAATCACCAACAAGTGGGACACAATTGTGAAGTGGAACGAAATCTATTGGATATTTTAAACTTTTTTAGCAAATAAAAAACTGAAAAGTGGTGCGTGCAAAATTATTCGCCCCCTTTACTTTCAGTGCAGCAAACTTACTCCAGAAGTTCAACGAGGATCTCTGAATGATCCAATGTTGTCCTAAATGACTGATGGTGATAAATAGAATCCACCTGTGTGTAATCAAGTCTCTGTATAAATGCACCTGCTCTGTGATAGTCTCAGGGTTCTGTTGAAAGCGCAGAGAGCATCATGAAGACCAAGAAACACACCAGGCAGGTCCGTAATACTGTTGTGGAGAAGTTGAAAGCCGGATTTGGATACAAAAAGATTTCCCAAGCTTTAAACATCCCAAGGAGCACTGTGCAAGCGATCATTTTGAAATGGAAGGAGTATCAGACCACTGCAAATCTACCAAGACCTGGCCGTCCCTCTAAACTTTCAGCTCAGACAAGGAGAAGACTGATCAGAGATGCAGCCAAGAGGCCCATGATCACTCTGGAGGAACTGCAGAGAACTACAGCTGAGGTGGGAGAGTCTGTCCATAGGACAACAATCAGTCGTACACTGCACAAATCTGGCCTTTATGCAAGAGTGGCAAGAAGAAAGCCATTTATCAAAGATATCCATAAAAAGTCTCGTCTAAAGTTTGCCACAAGCCACCTGGGAGACACACCAAACATGTGGAAGAAGGTGCTCTGGTCAGATGAAACCAAAATCAAACTTTTTGTCCACAATGCAAAACGATATGTTTGGCGTAAAAGCAACACAGCTCATCACCCTCAACACACCATCCCCACTGTCAAACATGGTGGTGGCAGCATCATGGTTTGGGCCTGCTTTTCTTCAGCAGGGACAGGGAAGATGGTTAAAATTGAGGGGAAGATGGATGCAGCCAAATACAGGACCATTCTGGATGAAAACCTGTTGGAGTCTGCAAAAGACCTGAAACTGGGACGGAGATTTATCTTCCAACAAGACAATGATCCCAAACGTACAGCAAAATCTACAAAGGAATGGTTCACAAATAAACGTATCCAGGTGTTAGAATGGCCAAATCAAAGTCCAGACCTGAATCCAATCGAGAATCTGTGGAAAGAGCTGAAAACTGCTGTTCACAAACGCTCTCCATCCAACCTCACTGAGCTCGAGCTGTTTTGCAAGGAAGAATGGGCAAGAATTTCAGTCTCTCGATGTGCAAAACTGATAGAGACATACCCCAAGCGACTTGCAGCTGTATTCGCAGCAAAAGGTGGCTCTACAAAGTATTAACGCAAGGGGGCCGAATAATTTTGCACGCCCCACTTTTCATCTTTTTATTAGTTAACCACTTATAGACCTGACCATTGTGCTGGTCAAAGACCAGACCACTTTTTGCGATTCGGCACTGCGTCGCTTTAACTGACAATTGCACGGTCGTGCGACGTGGCTCCCAAACAAAATTGACGTCCTTTTTTTCCCACAAATAGTGCTTTATTTTGGTGGTATTTGATCACCCCTGCGGTTTTTATTTTTTGCGCTATAAACAAAAATAGAGCGACAATTTTGAAAAAAACCATTATTTTTTACTTTTTGTTATAATAAATATCCCCCAAAAATATATAAAAAAACATTTTTTTCCCTCAGTTTAGGCCGATACGTATTCTACATATTTTTGGTAAAAAAAATTGCAATAAGCGATGGTTGATTGGTTTGCGCAAAAGTTATAGCGTTTACAAAATAGGGATAGTTTTATAGCATTTTTATTAATCATTTTTTATTATTATTTTTTTTTTACTAGTAATGGCGGCGATCAGCGATTTTTTATTGTGACTGCGACATTGTGGGGGCCCCCATCGGACATTTTTGACACATTTTTGGGACCATTGTCATTTATACAGTAATCACTGCTATATAAATGCAGTGATTCCTGTGTAAATGACACTGGCAGTGAAGGGGTTAACCAGTGGGTGGCAGTGTAGGGGTTAAGTGTTCCTAGGGGTGTGTTACTAACTGTGGGGGGGTTGGGCTTTCATTTAGTGAACACTGATCTCTGCTCCAATCACATGGAGCAGAGATCAGCGTCACTAGTTGCTAGGCAGAATGGAGAAATGCTGTTTACACGGCATTTCCTCCATTCAGCCGTCACGTGAGACGATCGCGGGGATGCCCGCGGCGATCGAGTCCGCAGGTCCCGCGACCGGACTCACGGGGGTCCCGACCAGCGCAGGAGCGCGCCGCCGGCGGTGAGCTCCCGATGGCAGGGCGGCATTGAAGAGTGGACGTACCTGTACGCCAATATGCCTGTCGACGTACATCGTCGTGCGCTGGTCGTGAACCGGTTAAAAAAGTTTCAAAAATCCAATAGATTTCGTTCCACTTCACAATTGTGTCCCACTTGTTGGTGATTCTTCACAAAAAATAAAATTTTTATATCTTTATGTTTGAAGCCTGACATGTGGCAAAAGGTTGAAAAGTTCAAGGGGGCCGAATACTTTCGCAAGGCACTGTATAAGCAGAAGTATGTAGGTATAGGACACAGCTCCTGCCACACCCCCTTAAAGGAGAATTATACAAAAATATGATTAAACCCACAAGTGTTTTTTTTATTTTATTTTTTTAACTACTACTATCCCTTAATATTGGCTTTTGAAATTTACAAATGCAGCAATTTAGAAATTGGATAAAAGGTTTAGCACTGGAAACAAGATTTTGAAAGATAAAAAGTGCATGGGAGCAAAAATAAACACGTTCATTGATTTCAGTGTGAACGCATAAAAACAAATTTATTGCAATGGTTTTCAATGGTTAACCGATAATGCGCCTCTCTCAGATGATATTAGAACCTGAACTATCATGTAGGAGACCACTTTACAGAACGGCACATGTGCTGACTTCAGTGCTGCAGTAGATTGAGCCTGCATGTGGCACCCGCTGTCACTCTACTCAGTTTCCTGGAGTCTAAAGGACACGAACATTGCAGAAGGGGGTCCAGCATTATGGGACACTTGGCAATCATGGAGGAAGTTTGTACACGACATTTGGCATAAAGAAGCAGGAAGTATAAATCCAGCCTTGGATACAGAAAAAAATCATTACATAGCAGTTGTACCACCCTGATGTTTGGGCATGGTTGCTTATAAATTTATTTGCCAAGTGATAGTTGCCTTGGCCAATTGTTAGGGGGTCAATTGATTTCGCCCTAATTCTGTAATTGCTGCACTTCTCTCTTCTATCACTAGGTGGACGGGTACCTGGTGACATTAAATAAGACAAGGGCATTGCAAGGACAGATTAGGAATGAATAGGGTGTCTCGGCCAATGGGCAGGAATTTTCTTGGGTCCCTTGGCCTGCTGGGAGAAACTATTTATTTGGGTGGAGTCAGGTGATCGGGGGTTCTGTGCCACCTTGACGGCTGTCTGGGTGGACGTGTGTTGTATCGCCCTGGGCTGCTAGGCCAGAAACCTAAGGCCTATCCCGGGGACATCTGGCTGCTAGGCTGTCTGAGGGCCTATCCAGAAGCAGCGTAGGGTTGGGACTGCAGGCTTGTAGTCCAACCAGAAGTGACAGTTCCGCCAGTCGGGGAGCCATTTGTGGTCGGAGGTAGAGGGGAAGCTGTCACCATTAAGGGACCATCCACCTTGTTACCAGAGATCACAGTGAGTGAGCTAAGGCCAGTACCAGAGCAGACTTCTCGCCAGCTGGGGATGGTGAAGAAGTGGGAAAACTTCAGCAAGTGCCAAGTCAGAGACCCAGCGGGACAGTAGAGGTAACGCTTGTGAAGTGCCAAGCCAGGGACCTAACGTGTCAGCAGGGGTGAAGCTTGAACAGTATCTTTGAGACCCAAGCTAGGGACCCAGCAGGGAAGTGGGGGTGATGCTTAAGGAAGATACTGAGTGCTACAGTGAAAGAGCTCCGGGGATCCAGTGGCTAGAGGATCTGAAGTCTAGTGAGAGAGACTGGGAGCTTGTTTAGGGAAGACCGACAGTGAGTGAGTGTAGGGTAAAGAGAACTGTCCGTGTTACAGATAGTTTAATACCATTAGTAACAGCTACAAGATTGTTGCCATAGGAGACAGCGGTCCTACCTATGCAGAAGTGGCATCCGGCTGGATGCCTTCACCTGTATCGCTGTTTACCTATAGAAGTCTCTGTGTTTGCCATTTATTGCATCTACTTAAGGTTGTCCTGGCCCTAACCCTCTCTCCCACTGTTCTGTTTAAGAAAGAAATCTCTTTGCATTCAAAAAAAAGTGTCTGGCGCCCACCTGTTCATCTTGCATTACACACACCATGCCTTGTAACCCACTCTACATTGAAGGATGTCAGCTCTCCCTAACTAATAGGGCCTAAAGAGGTAACTATTAGGCCTAAAGAGGCCCAGGATCTTGCTACACAGGTATGTGGTACATTCAACTGATCCATGTGAGAAATACAATAGCAAATTGAAAAGACCAAAAAAGTAGCAACACACAGGAATACAAATACTGCATTTGATAACCTTTAACCACTTCAGCCCCGGACCAGAGGACTTTTTACAATTTGGCACTGCACTGCTTTAACTGGAAATTGTGCGGCCATGCAATGTTGTACCCAAACAAAATTTGCATCCTTTTTTTTCCCCACAAATAGAGCTTTCTTTTGATGATATTTGATTGCCTCTGCGATTTTTATAAACGGAAAAAGACCTAAAATTTTGAAAAAAAAATGATATTTTCTAGTTTTTGTTATAAGAAAAATCCAATAAACTCAATTTTAGTCAAACATTTAGGCCAAAATGTATTCAGCACATGTCTGGTTAAAAAAAAGTCAGTAAGCTTATATTTATTGGTTTGCGCAAAAGTTATAACGTCTACAAACTAGGGTACATTTTCTGCAATTTACGGCGATTTTAATTCATGACTGCCTACCTTATTTCTTGAGGTGCTAAAACGGCAGGGCAGTACAAACCCCCCCCCCCCCCCCCCCGACCCCATTTTGGAAAGTAGACACCCTAAGGAAATTGCTAAGAGGCATGTTGAGCCCATTGAATATTTTATTATTTTCTTTTGTCCCAAGTGATTGAATAATGACAAGTTGTCAGTAAATGAGATATTGCTCACACATGCCATTGTTATATGTGGAATTGCACCCCAAAATACATTTTGCTGCTTTTCCTGAATATGAGGATACCACATGTGTGGGACTTTTTGGAAGCCTAGCCGCATACGGCCCCCCCAAAAACCAAGCACCGCCTTCAGGATTTCTAAGGGCGTAAATTTTTGATTTCACTCCTCACTACCTATCACAGTTTTTAAGACCATAAAATGCTAAGATAGCACAACCCCCCCCCCCCACACACACACACAAATGACCCCATTTTGGAAAGTAGACACCTCAAGCTATTTGCTGAGAGGCATGTTGAGTCCATGGAATATTTTATATTTTGCCACAAGTTGCGGGAACATGACAAACTTTTTTTTTTTGCACTAGCTTGTCACTAAATGATATATTGCTCACACATGCCATGGGCATATGTGGAATTACACCTCAAAATAAATTCTGCTACTTCTCCTGAGTATGGGGATACCACATGTGTGGGACTTTTTGGGAACCTAGCCTAGTACAGGGCCCCGAAATCCAAGCACTGCCATCAAGATTTCTAAGGGAGTAAATTTTTGATTTCACTCCTCACTACCTATCACAGTTTTTAAGACCATAAAATGCCAAGATGGCACAACCCCCCCAAATGACCCCATTTTGGAAAGTAGACACCCCAAGCTATTTGCTGTGAGGCATGTTTAGTCCATGGAATATTTTATATATTGCCACAAGTTGCGGGAAAATTACAAACTTTTTTTTTTTTGCACAAGTTGTCACTAAATGATATATAGCTCAAACATGCTATGGGCATATGTGGAATCACACACCCCAAAATACATTCTGCTGCTTCTACTGAATATGGAGATACCACATGTGTGGGACTTTTTGGGAGCCTAGCCGCGTACGGGGCCCCGAAATCCAAGTACCGCCTTCAGGAACTCCAAGGGCGTAAATTTTTTATTTCACTCCTCACTACGTATCACAGTTTCAAGGCCATAAAATGCCAATATGGCCCCCCCCCCCCAAATTACCCCATTTTGGAAAGTAGACGCCCCATGCTATTTGCTGAGAGGCATGGTGAGTATTTTGCAACTCTAATTTGTTTTTGAAAATGAAGAAAGAAAAGAAAAAAAAAACTTTTTTTTTTTTTTTTCATTTTCAAAACTTTGTGACCAAAAGCGAGATCTGCAAAATACTCACCATACCTTTCAGCAAATAGCTTGGGGTGTCTACTTTCCAAAATGGGGTAATTTGGGGGATTTGTGCTTGGTTTTCGGGGGTCCCGTACAAGGCCAGGCTCAAAAAAGTCACACATGTGGTATCCCCGTACTCAGGAGAAGCAACAGAATGTATTATGGGGTGTAATTTCCATATGCCCATGGCATGTTTGAGCAATATATCATTTAGTGACAACTTAAAAAAAAAAGTTTGTAATTTTCCCGCAAATTGTGGCAAAATATAAAATATTGCATGGACTCAACATGCCTCTCAGCAAATAGCTTGGGGTGTCTACTTTCCAAAATGGGGTCATTTGAGAGGGGGGGTTGAACTTTCTTGGCATTTTTTTTGTACAACATTTAGAAGCTTATGTCACACATCACCCACTCTTCTAACCACTTGAAAACAAAGCCCTTTCTGACACTTTACATGAGAAAATATTTTTTTTTGCAAGAAAATTACTTTAAACCCCCAAATATTATATATATTTTTTAAAGCAAAGGCCCTACAGATTAAAATGGTGTGGGTGGGGGGGGGGTTTCTCCACTTTTTTTGGGGGGGAAAAAACTGACTTTTTTAATTTTAATACATTAAAACACACTATATTGCCCAAATGTTTAATGAAATAAAAAAGATGATCTTAGGCCGAGTACATGGATACCAAATACGACCTTTTTTTAAATTGTGCACAAACGTGCATCGGTGACAAACTACATACATTTTTAAAAGCCTTTACAGGTTACCACTTTAGATTACAGAGGAGGTCTACTGCTAAAATTACTACCCTCGATCTGATCTGCGGTGATACCTCACATGCATGGTGCAATTGCTGTTTACGTATGACGATGCTTGCGTTTGCCTTTGCACAGTTTTTTTGCTTTTTTATCTTTTTTTTTAAACAGCTCCTTTTATATTTTTTTTTTAATCATTTTTATTGTTATCTCAGGGAATGTAAATATCCCCTATGATAGCAATAGGTAGTGACAAGTACTCTTTTTTGAAAAAATTGGAGTCTATTAGACCCTAGATCTCTCCTCTGCCCTCAAAGCATCTGACCACATCATAAAATGCTTGTAGCTTCCAGTTTCTTAGGCCATAAGGATGATTGGAGCCATTCTGGTCTTTGATTAGCTCTATGGTCAGCTGGCAGAACCACCGCTGCATTCTCAGGTTCCCCCTTAGGACAGGAGAGCCAGAGAAAACCATGAAAGATGGTGGGGGAATTCCCTCCCACTTTTTGTAAAAGTACTCTAGAGGCTAATTGGCTGCTAGGATTGCTTTTACATGAAAACCACCAGTACGTTGCTGGTCCTTGTTGGGCATATATTGTAATCTTTTTTTTTTTCATGCAGCCTGTGGGCTGAACGAAAAAAAGAGATTGATCGGTGGGTATGCCCACCATTAGAATACCTCCCTTCATCCACCCACTTCTAATGATGGGCATACATGCACCATTTATATATGCCGAAGCATGGGGGCATCCACCCCAAAAGGTAGAAGCAAATCGCTCCTCCACCCCTGCTGCCCCCATGCTTCGGCATATATGCTCTTTTTTTTTTTAACTGTGGTGGTGAAATTACCTCCTACATCGCTGGAGTCCCGGCTTTATGTATCGTGGGAGCTAACGCTGTTGCTGTCAAGATGAATAAATCTGCGCTGCAACTGAATGGCATACCTGCTAAGCAAATGATGGTTAACAATAAAACAAAGTAACATTACAGTATAACAGTAATACTTACCATACCTGCAAAGCAAATACTAAAAAAATTGTAAAAAATAAAACATTTTTTAACGCAATCTGTGCCTAAAATATATATATATATATATATATATATATATATATATATATATATGCCAGAGCATGGGGGCATCCTCCCGCAAAAATTAGGAGCAAATCGCTCCTCCACTCCTGCTGCCCCCCATGCTCTTTTTTTTAACTGTGGTTGTGAAATCACCTCCTACGGCTTTATCTATCGTGGGAGCAAACGCTCTTGCTGTTAAAATAAATAAATCCGCGCTGCACCTGAATGGCGTACCTGAAAACAAAGAAATGGTTAACAATAAAATACAGTAAATAGTAAAGTATAAAAAAATTACATACCTGAAAAGCAAACATGATAAAACATAATAACAATAAAACATTGCAGAATAGAATACAGTAAAAAAGAGCCGAACAATAGAGGGAGAATAGAGAGAGAGAGAACAATAAAACGACAAATATTTTTATTTTTTATTTTATTTATATATATATTTTATTGTTACACCTTTGTACAGACACATTTTCTTTGGGGGGCTTGTTGGGTAGGGTACTCGGGAAGACATAAGGAAAATGCCTCTCATGCAGCTGGCTTACTGCATTTGGTTGGGGAAGGTGAGGTGGAGCACCATCTGGAAACAGACGGGCTCTGACGATCTCTTCCTGGAATTTAAGGAAGGATCCAGTCTGTCCTGAAGCTCTGTATAGCACATGAGGGTTCAGCAAAGCCAATTGAAATAAATAAACAGACACTTTTTTGAACCAGCATCTGGCCTTACGGGCAACAAGGTACGGCGCCAACAACTGGTCGTTGAGGTCCACCCCTCCCATATTAAGGTTATATTCGTGGACACAGAGGGGTTTCTGCACAACACCAGTCACTGTAGTAATTTGGACCGTGGTGTCTGCATGAAGGGAGGTAAGAACGAAAACATTCTTATTATCCCTCCACTTCATAGCGAGCAAGTTATTACACTTCAAGCAGGCTCTCTCCCCCAGCCTAAGGTGGGAATCTAAAAGCCGCTGGGGAAAGCACCGGCGATTAGATCGCACGGTGCCACATGCTCCAATCTGTTGCTCAAACAAGTGACTAAAAATTGGCACGCTCGTGTAATAATTGTCCACATACAAATGGTACCCCTTTCTGAATAAGGGTGACACCAAGTCCCACACAATCTTGCCAGCGCTTCCTATGTAGTCAGGGCAGTTTGTCGGCTCTATGTGACTATCTCTTCCCTCATAAACAATAAAATTGTATGTATTGCATGTGGCCCTGTCACAGAGCTTATACATCTTGACCCCGTATCTGTCACACTTGCTGCGAAGGTACTGTTTGAATGACAAGCGGCCCAAAAACGTAATCAGGGACTCATCAATGCAGACAACTTGATAGGGAGTAAACAAGTCTGCAAAATGTTGGTTGAAGTGGTTTACGAGGGGCCGAATTTTGTAGAGCCGATCGTATCCAGAGTCTCCACGAGGATGACAGAGTTCATTGTCATTGAAATACATGAACCGCAAGATCTGCTCATATTGTGCCCTGGCCATGGAAGCAGAGAACACGGGTATATGGTGAATTGGGTCAGTGGACCAATATGATCGCAACTCACTCTTGGTTATCTTGGTTATGCCCATGAGGAGGGAAAGGCCCAGAAAGGTCTTAAATTCGCAGACTGTAATTGGTTTCCAATCTCTGGCAAGGGAGGACTAGGGAATAGTGGCGATGTGTTGACCAGTGTACAAATTGCTTTGGTCCACAATAGATCTATAGAGATGTTCGGTGAAAAACAGCGAATAAAAATCATGTGACATAAAATCAAATGTTTCCACCGGAATGCCGGGTTGGCCAGTGAATGGGGGAAGTACAGGTGCTGCAGAAGTGGTGGTTTCCCAATTAGGATTGGCAAATTCTGCAGGAAGGGCGCTATGAGCTCGACGGGCCTGTCTTTGTCTTCTTGGTGGCAGCGGGACAATACTTGTGCTTGCCACCTCACCAGCTTGAACTGCACTTATGGGACTCGCCACCTCACCAAGTGTTACTGCAGTGCTGGACGTACGACCAGGGTGTACTAGGCCGCTAATGCTTGCCAGTTCACCAGAAGGAATAGTGGCGCTAGTACTTGTCTTTATTAGGTAATAAACGGCGGGTGCCCTGACACTATAAAAAAATAACTAACTAACCAGCATCACCCGTAACAGTTATACGGTAATCACTGGTGAAAGGATTAACTAGGGGGCAATCGGGGTTAAAACCTTTATTAGGTAGTATATGGGGGTACCTGACGCTATAAAAAGCTGACGGCGAACCTAAATACTTACCTGCCTAACTAGCGTCACTTGTGACACTAATACAGCGATCAGAAAAATGATTGCTTAGTGACACTGGTGACGGGGGATGATGAAGGGATTAAACCTTTATTGGGGGGGTTAGGGGGGTACCCTAGACCTAAAGGGGCCTAACACTAACTGCCCTACCACTTATAACAGTCACAAATGACACCAATGCAGTAATCAGAAAAAAAAAATGCTATTGGTGTCACTGTGACAGGGGGTGCAGGGGGGTGATTTGGGGAGGGGCGTGAAATGTGTACCTGCGTGATCTACTGTTAGTGTAGTGTTTGGTGCAAGCCACATTGATGTCTTCTCTCCTCAGCGCCAGACAAAAAGACTGACACGAGGAGAGATTATATCACTTTCGCTGCTTCTGTTTACATTACAGGAGCAGAGGAAGCTTTCCATTTGTCAGGAGCGATTGCGAGGGATGGCCATGAATCAATGGCCTCCCCCTCAGCATGGATCGCTCCTGAATGGATTCTGACTGCCGCAGGTACTGGGGGGGGGGACGGGACGATTGGGCCCCCCACCCACTGGGAGGCAGGGAGGTACAGGTACGCCCATATGCCTGCCTGTGCCATTCTGCCGAAGTACATCGTTGTGTGGCAGTCAGCAACTGGTTAAAAGAGGGCCAAGTTTACTGTCCTTCAGACTTTAGGGGGGCCAGAGTGCAGCCAGCAGAAGTAAAAAATGTCCTGACATCCGTGAGAGTAAACAATGCCCCATCATTGGTGTCAGTTGCAGGAATAGTGACCCCCGTTGGTGCCAGTGGCAGGAATAGTGCCCCATTGTTGGTATTAGTGGGAATAACAATGCATGCACAGAAAAAGGGCAGCACTCACTGGGATTTTCACAGAGAGGTGAGATATCTGTGCACAGGCTGAGAGTGTCTTACCTTCACTCGATCTGTAGTAATAACTGGAGTAGGCAAGTGGCAGCTCGAACCATCCACATATAAAAATCTTTATTTGGCACAGGATAAGTACAGAGTAGAAAACTTTACACATTTCGCCCCATGACCTTAGTCATAGCATCTGCCATCTGCTATGGCTAAGGCAATGGGTCAAAAAGTTAAAGCTTTTTTACTGTACATATCTTGTAGCAAACAAAAGTTTTTTTATATGTGGATGAATCGAGCTGCCACCTGCCTACTCCAGGGAATAACAGTGCCCGATTGTTGATGTCAGTGGAAGGAATAGTGCCTCATTCTTGGTGTCAGTGGGAGGAATAATGCCTCGTTCTTGGTGTCATTGGGAGAAATAGTGCATAATTCTTGGTGTCAGTGGGAGGAATAGTGACTCATTCTTGGTATCATTGGGAGGAATAGTGACTCATTCTTGGTATCATTGGGAGGAATAGTGTCTCATTCTCTGTTTCAGTGAGAGGAATAATGCCTCATACTCTGTGTCAGTGGGAGGAATGGTGCCTCATTCTTGGTGTCAGTGGGAGGAATAGTGCCTCAAGCTTGGTGTTAGTGGGAGGACAAGTGCCTCATTCTTGGAGACAGTTGGAGGAATAGAGCCTCCTTCTCACTGTCAATGGGAGTAATAACGCCTTATTCTAGGTGTCGGGTGGTATAGTGCCTCATTTGTGGTGTCAGTGGGTTGGATAGTGCCTCATTCGTAGTGCCAGTGAGAGGAAAAAGTGCCCCAGTCTTGTCAGGAGGAATGTGTCACTCCTGCTGTGATTCTGAGGCTGCTGCAGGTGACCTGTATGAGAGGGGAGTGTATTGAAATCTCCCTCAGCCCTCCTGGCTCCTTTCTGGGGAAGCCATGGAGGCCAGCGGGGCCTCTCCTGCTGGAAGCTCTGAGCCATCTCCTGGGTTGTCGGGTGACAAGCCTGCCCCTATACAAGCCGTGGCTGGTGATCTCTCTGCCCCTGGTGCGGATGAAGGCTCTGAGGCCATTCGGGATAGAGTGATGGCCGGGATTAAAGTCCTGAATAGGGAGATAGACAAGCTTTTTAAACTGAGAGCAGAACTGAAGCTTTTATGAAGGCAGTGTGAGGGCTTGTACAGTCAGAACCGTGGATTGATAGATTCGGAAATCCAACTGGCTTAAGTCTGGGTTGAACACCAGGAGACCATTGTGTCCATGAAGGAAGAGATGGGCCCTTCAAGGAGAAGTTTGGCAATGATCAAAGGTTTACAAGGATGGCAAAGGTGGATGTGGAGAAGGAGATCCCCTGTTCTAACCCCCTGCCCCCTCAGGGAGAGGTAAGCAGCCCCATGCCTTCCCAGGACTCAGGAGGCATGCTGGGGGCCATCTGAGCAAAGGAGTCTCCTATGTGGGGGGGGGGGGTCAGCTGGCGTTTTGTGATGAGGACATTACTGATGATGTGTCTGATAATGTCAAGCCCCAAGCAGGGGGTAAAACTGTTTTTATTCCAATTAACACCATCAGTAATGCTGAAAGTGTGCCCAGAGACAATCAGGTTGCTAGTCCTGTGTGCAGCAATGCTGTGCCTGCTAATGCTGCAGTGCAGCAAAAGTTACATTTAAAAAATGTAATTCCGATTCATGTAGAGGAACCACAAGTGTCAGCCCAACCAATTAACCCTCCTTTAACTGAGTCCAAAGCTGTTTGCCCCACAGCTGTTGAAGACTCTACAGCGCAGCTTCAGGAGACAGCTGATATTGCAGCAGAACCTGACTATTCCTGATGGGAAATTGAATGCGTGTGTGACTGATAGCAGTCCTCCTAGTACAAGTGTGATGGACAATTTTCCAAGCAACTAATGATAATATACAGACTACTGTGACATCAGTGTGGGACCTTGGCCCTGATAGGCCTATGTTTGCCCAGGTGGTACGCTGTGCTCCTGGTACCTCCACTTCCAATCGGCTTTTCCCCCTACAAGCTACCACTTTACGCACCCCAGGATCTGGTCTTGGGTCTCTGGCTTCTGCTGGGGGTCCAAGACAAAATGTAGTGATTCTTAAATGGGGTGGTGGTGCAATCCATCCAGCACAGCGTGCGGTGGTGGACATGATTTTGGAGAAGGGTTTTGGGGCAAACGATCTGTATGCCCTAATAAATGAAGCTTGAGCCAGGAATATACTATTATGCCGCGTACACACGAGCGGACTTTTCAACATCCAAAGTCCGAAGGACTGAGTCCGTCAGACTATCCGATCGTGTGTGGGCTGCAACGGACTTTTGACTCGCCAAAGTCCGAAGGACTTTAGAATATGGAACATGCTTCAAATTTTTCCGAAGGAACTCCGCCGGACCCGGTCCCCTTCGAAAAATCCGCTCGTGTGTATGCTACTCCGACGAACTAAAACCGACGCTAGGGCAACTATTGGCTACTGGCTATGAACTTCCTTATTCGAGCCGAGTCGTACGTCATCACGTTCGAATCCGTCGGAGTTTAGTGTGATCGTGTGTGGCCAAGTCCGCTCAGCCGAAAAGTCTGTCAGAACTCCGTCGGAATTCCAGCAGAACTCCGACGGAACTCCTTCGGAAGTCTGTCGGACATAAGTCCTCTCGTGTGTACGGGGCTTAAGCTTCACCAGGCCAGGGGGTCTTGACCTGTTCTTGGAGTGATATGAGGCTTGGTGCAGGTCAAGACCCGAATGGGAAGGTCTGGCCCCAGTTGCAGTTTCACAAAAGTCAACAGTGAAAAAGATCACAATTATTCTCACTAATGAGTGTGTCCCTGCTGGAGATTTAGAGGTCTGGTTAAAGAATTATGGTAAGGTTTTGACTAAGCCCCATAAAATCCTTAATGAATGTAACATCTGGACAGGGGGTTGGTCAGTAACAGTCAGGTTGGCCAGGGTTTGGAATGTTGTCCGTCACCTGCCCTCATCAGCTTTTATAGGGAGTGTAAAGAACTAGCATCAAATGTAGAGCTTTAAAGATGCCACCACTCGCTGGTTCTTCTTTTTAAGGGCTTTGTTTGCCCATTTTTATTAAAAGAAAGTTCAACAAACAAAGATAGGTTTCCCTCGCAGGGGTTTTAGCATTCCTTTTCATCAACAAAACTACATTCAGCCTAGTTGGCTCTCACTTGCAGCACTACTGCTCTGGCCTTACACACCAGGCCCTTGTCTGTCTCCTACAGACTGTTTCAGCGACCACCTTGGTGCACACAGCTAACAGCCTCTTGCTACACTAGCTCCCCCGTGAAGCCCTCCTGACTCCTGGTTAGGGATGAGCTTGGGCGTGTTCACACACTCCATGTGCAGAGCCCGCCAAGAAGTCGGCACAGTGCTGCCCTAATAACAGGCAGTGAAACATTTCCTGATCTTTGCAGCCACACATCGGGAAATGTCTCACTGCCTGTGATTAGCGCAGCGCCGTGCCAACTTCCTGGCAGGCTCTGCACATGGAGTGTGTGAACACGCCCGAGCTCATCCTTAAACCTGGTACTCAGACTTCCTGTCTGCTGGGGTGGAGCCCAGAACTATGGTCAGGTTACTACTAAAAGCCCAGCACACACCTGACCAATCAGTATGCTGGCTGTTCTCAAAATCAGGACTCAGGACTAGGGATTTCATCCCACCCCGATCTCTCAGAAATCCCTGAGCTCCAGGTCCCAAAGTGGACTTCGCAAAACACTGAGGAAACTGAAAGACCAGTTTTCTCTTCAAGTTACATGCTCCCTGGAGCCCCTCAACCCATCTGGTTGAGAATTCTGGGTCACATCCTTTTAGACCCTGGCAGGGCAACACTCTGCCACAGGAGGGATAGGATGACTATTTTTTACCCTGGTCAGCCGAAGCTGTGTCACCAATGTGGAGAAAAGGGGCATTTGAGCTCCTCCTGTTCAGCCTAGATATGTTCAGTGTGTCAGGGTCATGTGGCTAAGAACTGCACTGAGATGATAAGGTGCAACCTGTGCCAGCGCCTTGGTCACCCCTACAGCCGATGTCCTGAGGCCTGGCACAATATGGTGAAGGAGGTAATAGATGACCTGTTGAGGCTGGGCAGGTTGGAGTGTGAAGACCCTGGTGTACCATCCTCCTCTGTGGTGACCGACTAACCTGGTCTGGTTAAGGATCCCTCCCAAATTCCTGTGGCCATCCCTCCTGTGTCTGTAATTATTCCTTCTGTATCTGTCTCTGTGTCCCCCCAGCCTAATGTACCCGCTCCTTTTGTGTCAGAACCTTAGTCTGAGTACTAAAATGGGTGCTTCTTCTTCCTCTGTAAAGGAGTCTTCTGTGAAGACTTCTAAGAAAAAAGCAAGAGATGAGAGCATCTCTGAAGCTGACTTGCAGTACCTGGAGGAGA
Organism: Lithobates pipiens; assembly: GCF_037356315.1. Taxonomy (NCBI): domain Eukaryota; kingdom Metazoa; phylum Chordata; class Amphibia; order Anura; family Ranidae; genus Lithobates; species Lithobates pipiens. The sequence goes on along the minus strand of NW_027507758.1, from coordinate 161,229,565 downwards.
GAAGGAAGGTTGGGCGGTGGAAGTGGCAGGCAGTGCGAACAGAGCAGGGACGGGAAGCTCCAGTGCCTGTCACCAACCATCATACGACCTCTAAGTTAGATATTTTCTCATCTGGGGCTTCTTTGGAGCAAAGTTCAGATTCTGAAATAGAGTTGGAGGCGGCCTCAAGAAAGAGAAAGACTTCTGGTGATGAGCAGCAGAGGGGAGCTAAGAAGCAATCCACCAAATAACCCAAATGGCGCTTCTCCCTCCGTTAAAAGTGGTGACAATAAATGTCGCCAGCATTAAGTCAGTAAGAGCTTGTTCTATGGCCTTCTTTTTGTTCAGCCAATTAGATGCTGAAATTTTATTTTTGCAAGAGACTAGGCTCACCTGCTTGGCAGATATTCATATGGCCAAGAGGGAGTGGAGGTATGGTCCATCTTACTGGTCTATTGCGGCTGAGCCTTAGGGCAGTATGGCGGTGTTGTTTAAAACCGGCATGGTAACTGTCTGGTGGGTTATTGAGGTGGAGATTGGGAGATGTATGGTCTTTTTTATTTTTTATTTAAATTTTATTAAATTTTTACACTTACAAAAATCAACAATCCGTTAGGGTATCAAAGAAGTAAAAATAAAAAATATAAAGGGAGATGTATGGTCTTAGATGTCTTTGGGGGAGGGCAGGACCTGTGCCTAATTAATGTTTATGGGCCGCACACAAAGATGGAGAGGAAATGCCTTTTTTCAAGGATCAAGCCATTTCTTTTTATATCCCGGCAAGTGGTCTTTGGAGGTGACTTTAATACAGTAACTAGGCTCAAGGACAGGAATAGGGATGAGCTGAACACCCCCCGGTTCGGTTCGCACCAGAACTTTCGAACGGACCCCAAATTCGTACGAACGTTAGAACCCCATTGAAGTCTATGGGACTCGAACGTTCGAAATTAAAAGTGCTAATTTTAACGGCTAATATGCAAGATACTGTCCTAAAAAGGGTTTGGGGACCTGGCTCCTGCCCCAGGGGACATGGGTCAATGCCTAAAATGTTTTTTAAAATGGCAGTTTTGGCGGGAGCACTGATTTTAATGACGATTAAAGTGGAAAAAACAAGTGAAATATTCCTTTAAATATGGTGCCTGGGGGGTGTCTGTAGTATGCCTGTGAAGTGCCATGTGTTTCCCGTGTTTAGAACAGTCCCTGCACAAAATTACATTTAACGGAAATAACGTCATTTAAAGCTGCTTGCGGTTTTAATGTTATATCTGGTTCCTGCAATATGGTTGAAAATCATTGAGAAAAATGGCATGGGTAGCCCTCCCTGCCCATTACCAGCCCCTTTGGGTCTTGTACGCATATTAAGGGGAACCCCGTACCCATATTAAAAAAAGGAAATGCGTGTGGCCCCCAGGCCCCATATACTCAGAACAGCAGTATACAGGCGGTGCAAACAAGACAGGGACTGTGTAGGTTTGTTGTGTTAAGTTGAATCTGTTTGTAATTTTCAACTGGTACATTTTTAAAGTGTAGCTCCAGTCAAAAAAACTATTTTTAAGCTTTTTGGAAAACATAGGGAAGGGTTATCACCCCTGTATAATTTGTTTTGTCGTACATCTTTTTTCATCTCACTTGCTGTTGTCTCCTTCCGTTTGCAAGTAGGAGATGTTTGTAAGTTGGATGTTTGGAAGTAGGGGCCTGCCTTATATGCTCTGCAGAAATGGCGGAACAAGGTGTTGGTTTTGCCACAACATTGTAAGCCCTGAAAGTGACTCTTGGTGGTCGCTGGAGCGCCCTGCTGTGAACGATTATATCAAGAATTGTAATTACATGCCATTGTTGAACAGTGGTAGAAAAATTGACCTTTGGTGGTTGTGGTGCTGGTGCCACAACACTATAAGTCCTCACAGTTACTCTGGGTGGGCACAGGAACGGGCCCTCCTGTGAAATATTATATCAAGAATTGTAATTACATGTCCCTGTTAAACAGGGGCAGAAAAATTGGGCCTTAGGCACTGGTGCTGGTGCCACGACACTGCAACCTCTCCCATATACTCTAGTTTTATTGCAGGAATTAGCCCTGCTGCAAAGCATTGCATCAAAAATTGTAATTAAACGCCCCTGTTAAACAGGGGCAGAAAAATTGGGCCTTAGGCACTGGTGCTGGTGCCACCACACTGCAACCTCTCCCATATACTCTATTTTTATTGCAGGAATTAGCCCTGCTGCAAAGCATTGCATCAAAAATTGTAATTAAATGCCCCTGTTAAACAGGGGCAGAAAAATTGGGCTGATGGCATCACCCAGAACCAGAAATGTTCTTCCAACATATCAGCGGAGGAGGAAGAGGATAGACAATCAACATAACAGGACAGTCACTCAGCATCAGCATAGGCAGTCTTGAAGGGATGTGATATTTCAAAAAAAATTATTCGGTTACATCAGCTTCAGGTGCTTGGTAGCTGTGGGTGATCCAAGACTGATTCATCTTGATGAAGGTCAGTCGATCAACTGATTCGGTGGACAGGCGCACTCTGTGATCGGTAACAAAGCCACCAGCAGCACTGAAGGTGTGTTCCGAAAGAACGCTGGATGCAGGACAGGCCAGTAGCTCAATTGCATACTGTGCAAGCTCTGGCCAGTGATCCATCCTCAAGACCCAGTAAGCCAGAGGATTTTCGGTGGGAAAGGTGTCCAAGTCTGTCCTTGCCCCTAGGTATTCCTGCACCATGTAAATCAGACACTGGCGATGATTGCTGGAACCGATCATACCTTGGGGCTGCGGACTAAAAAATTGTCTGAAAGCATCAGTCAGACGGCCACCTTCTCCACCGCTCCTTCTGACCGATGCCTCAGCAACACGTTGTCCAGGACCAGGAGTTTGTAACCTCCCAGTCTCTGGGAACGCGTTGCACAGACCTTTCTGCAAGGCCTCCCGGAGATGTCTCATCCTCTGCTCCCTCTGCGATGGCAAGATAAGGTCGGCAACCTTACCCTTGTACCGTGGATTAAGGAGAGTGGCCAGCCAGTAATGGTCCCTCTCCTTGATCCGAAGAATACGAGGATCCTTCCGCAGGCTTTGCAGGATCAGGGAGGTCATGCAGCGTAGGTTAGCTGAGGCATTCGGTCCGGAGTCCTCTGGGTCACTAAGGACAACATGATCCGCAGCTACCTCCTCCCAGCCACGTACAAGTCCTCGTGTTTCTTGGGACTGTAAATCATCCCTACAAGACTGCCAGCCTCCACCTCCATGCTGACACAATCATCCTCCTCTTCCTCCTCCTCGTCCTTTTCCTGTGTGATGGGTGGCACAGCAGGAACACTGTCTGGATAAAGGGGGCCTTGAGAGGCAAGGAAGTCCTCCTCTTCCTGCCTCTGTTCTGCCTCAAGTGCCCTGTCCATTATTCCACGCAGCGTATGCTCCAAGAGGTGAACAAGAGGTACAGTGTCACTGATGCATGCACTGTCACTGCTCACCATCCTTGTGGCCTCCTGAAACGGTGACAGGACAGTGCATGCATCCCTGATCATGCCCCACTGGCGTGGTGAGAAAATACCAAGCTCCCCTGACACTGTCCTGGTGCCGTAGTCGCACAGGTACTCATTGATGGCCCTCTGCTGCGTGTGCAGCCGCTGCAGCATGGCCAACGTTGAGTTCCACCTGGTGGGCATGTCACATATAAGGCGGTTCTTGGGCAGGTTCAACTCCTTTTGGAGCTCAGCCAGCTGAGCACAGGCATTAAATGATCGGCGGAAATGCACACAGACTTTCCTGGCCTGCTTCAGGACATTCTGTAAGCCGGGGTACCTGCCCAAGGACCGCTGCACCACCAGGTTACGGATGTGAGCTACAAAGGGCACATGGGTCAGTTGTCCCTGTCGGAGGGCGCAGAGGAGGTTGGTGCCATTGTCGCAAACCACCATTCCTGGCTTAAGCTGGCGTGGCGTCAACCACCTCTCGGCCTGCCCCTGCAGAGCTGACAAAACATCCGCCCCAGTGTGGCTCCTGTCCCCCAAACAAACCAGCGCAAGCACGGCATGGCATCGTTTTGCCTGCGTACTTGCGTAGCCCCTGGAACGCCTACGGAGCACCACTGGTTCTGAGGGCAGAGCACTGGAAGAGGCCATGGAGGAGGAAGAACAGGAGGGGGTGGAGGAGAGAGGTGTGTCACAACCAATAGTAGCATTTTGGAGGCGTGATGGCGGAACAACCTCCAACACTACTGCACCTTGTCCTGCATCCTTCCCAGCTGCCAGAAGAGTGACCCAATGGCCCGTGAAAGACAGGTAACATCCCTGTCCATGCCTGCTGGACCATGAGTCAGCGGTAATATGCACCTTACCGCTGACTGCCCTGTCCAGCGAGGCAAGGACATTGCCTTCCACATGCCGGTAGAGAGCCGGAATCGCCTTCGGTGAGAAAAAGTGGAGTTTGGGGACCTGCCACTGAGGAACCGCACATTGTACAAACTCACGGAAGGGGGGCGAGTCTACCAACTGAAAAGGCAGCAGTTGAAGTGCTAGCAATTTAGCCAAGCTAGCATTCAACCGCTGGGCATGTGGATGGCTGGGAGTGAACTTCTTTCGCCGGTCCAGCAGCTGGGGCAGGGACATTTGCCTGCTATAATCGGACGTGGGTGTACTGCTAGCAGAGTGCCCGGAAGCACTTGGCTGTGACACACCTAATTCTACACCTTCATTCCTCTCAGAGCAGGTTTCAGAGAGGACTGAAGGTCTAGTGGGGTTGGAGATGCCAGCTGATGAGGAGCAAGGAGAGGTCCGCTTTGTTCTTTGGTGTGGGTCTTTGAGGTACGCTTGCCAACGAGCTGCATGGCAGGTCAACATATGTCTGGTCAAGCATGTGGTGCCCAAGCGGCTGATGTTTTGGTCACGCGAGATACGCTTGAGACATATGTTGCAAATAGCAGCGGTGCGATCTTATGCACTCGTCTCAAAAAAGGCCCACACCAAAGAACTTTTAGAATAACACGCAGAGGCAGCGCCCTGCACAGGCGGAGCTCTGCGGTGTGATTCAGTCGGTGTGCTGCCCCTAAGCTGGCCCCCGGAGGGCATCCTGCCTCGTTGGACATGTGCCTCCTCCTCCTCCTCCTCTCTCCTACCAGGCACCCACGTGGAGTCAGTGCCCTCATCATCCCCTCCCTCTTCATCGCTGTAGCAAACCTGGCAATATGCTGCAGCTTGTGGAACATGACTGCCAGATTGCTGTCCTTCTTGAGCATCCCCTCTCTCTGCATTCACGCTACTGCCTTCCTCTAGCTGAGTGTCATCATCAGAGGCTACAAAACACTGGGCATCCTCCTGGAGCATGTACCCAACACTGTGCTCAAAGAGTTCAGGAGACTCCTCAGGAGGACGTGGTGGGTCTAGGGAAGGAGTCACTGATGATGACATTGAAACGAGGGAAGACGATGCGTTGGCAGCTGCTTTGCTAGTACCCTGAGACTTGGTGAGAGAGGATGAGGAGTATGAAGAGGGCTTGGTCATCCACTCTACCAAGTCATTGGCATGTTGCGGTTCAACATGTCCAGCTGCCGAAAAGAAGGACAAGCGTGTCCCATGGCCACGTGCTGATGACAATGCACCGCGTCCACGACCAGCACTGTTGTCTCTAGACACAGAGCCTGCTTGCCCTCTTTTATCGGCTCGCGCCTGTCTGCCTCTCCTTGCTGGCCTTCCAGACATGGTAATGGCCTGAAGGGAGTTGGGTAAAACAGCAGTTGGATAGTGTATATTGTGCTGGAGGCACACAACACCCACTAACTCCTGCAGATGCCTTTATTATAGAACACCAGAGATAAAGGGGTATACTGTAATGGAGTGACACAACACCCACTAAGCCCTGCAGATGGCTCTATTAGAGAACAGCAATAAAGGGTAGATACAGGTGTATATTGTGCTAGAGGCACAAAACACCCACTAACTCCTGCAGATGCCTTTATTATAGAACACCAGAGATAAAGGGGTATATACAGATGTATACTGTGCTGTGCTGGAGGCACACACAACTTCCAATAACTCCTGCAGATGGCAAGTGGGCTCAAATAGAGAAGAGCTATGTAGGTGGATATAGCAGTGTGTACTGGGTACAGAGCACGCAGACAGCACGCACAAGCTCCTAACACTACTGACTGCAAGCTCTATTATAAAAGATAGATCACTAGCTATATAGGTGAGGTGAATATAGCGGTGTATACTGCGGTCAGGGCACGCAGACAACAACCACTACACAACAGCAAGATCGAAAATCGGCCGATAACGATCGGTGTGTACTGTGTTGAAGGTACACAGAACACCCACTAACTGCTTCAGACGCCAACACACTACACAAGGCCGCCGCGCTGGCGGCCTTATATAGTGTGGGGCGTGTACTACACAGCCTGAGCTATGATTGGCCACAGGCATCCTGCCTGTGGCCAATCATGGCTCTCCTCGCTGCTGGCGCTGTGATTGGCCAAGCATGCGGGGTCACAGTGCATGCTTGGCCAATCATGAGCCAGCAATGCACTGCGATGACGCAGTGCATTGTGGGCCGTGAGCACCACACGAATTTGGCGCGAACGGCCCATAACGTTCCGTTCGACTCGAACACGAAGCTCATCCCTAGACAGGAAGGACTTCAAGGACAAGCTGGGATATGATAGTGTTTTTTTAAATAGTGTGGTTAAGGATGCTGGTCTTGTGGATGTGCACATTAAGCACCTCCCGGATAACATCGGGTTCACCTTTCATCAAGGTAGTAGTCAGAGTAGGATAGATAGTTTTTTTTGAAGGAGACCTCTGCTTTCTCATCCCCAGTGGTGCAGGCAGTAGTGATCCCTGATCACTGTTTGTTATTTGTGGTCCTTAATGCTTCGGACGACCCTCAGAGGCGCAAGGGCATCTGGAGATCTAATCCGGCTCTTGTAAAGGAAGAACATGTTAGACAATCCTTTGAGGAATTCTTTAAGGCAGAGGCGACCATTCTTTTTTATCAGCAAGGCTGAGTGGTGGGAGCTGACCAAAATGAGGATTGCTGGATTCTTCAGGGGCCTAGCCAATAAAAAACAGCTTAATAAATACATGACCTACCAACGTTTATGGAGGAAGCTGGATATTCTTGTCTCCAGAGGAGAAGATCCTTGGGCAATCTCCAAACTCCTTCTCAGGAAGTGTCAATATGACTGGCATGCCTCTCTGGTTCTGGAGAAGTACTATGGGAAATACCACTCGCCTGACCCTTACCAGAACTGCAAACAAGGTATAGCTGTTAAAACATTTGTTTGCCTTAAGGATAGTACAGGTTCCTTGACAAAGTCCAGGTCAGGGATCCTGGGGGTCGTGAGGTGCTTTTATGCTGACCTTCTTGGGAGGAAAAAGTTTGACCGTGAAGGGATGGAAAACTTTTTGGACTCTACTCCAGGTCTAAATGATGGAGATGCCCAATTGATGAATTTGGCAGAGGAGATCACAGTTGAAGAGGTGATGAGGGTGATTGAACAGCTTGCTATCAAAAAGTCACCTGGTCCGGAAGGCTTGACGGCTGAGTTTTACAAAGTATTTAAGTCTATTCTGGCCCCACATTTGTAGAGGCTTTTAACAGTTGCCTTGCTGAGGGGGTGCTTTCTCCTTCCCTGAGGCACTCGGCTGTGATTCTTCTTTGAAAAGGTAAAGATCCTTTGATGATTGAGAATTGGCACTCCATCAGCCTTCTCAATGTCAATAGAAAGGTCCTGGCAAAGATATTTTTCAGGCTCCTATCGTCAGTAGCAGAGTCTTTGATTTCTCGCCATCACGACTGTTCGGTCCAGGGAGGACTTGAAGCAGTGCAGGGCTGCAGGCTGAGTAAAGTATTTGCTGACTTTGGATCAAGAAAAGGCTTTTGATTGTGTTAACCATGAGTACCTGTGGTTGCTGCTTAGTAAGTATGGTCTGCAGAGTGGTTTTGTTGATTGGATGAAAGTCTTGTATAAGGGGGCAGAAAGTTTTCCTCTTGTCAATGGTTGGGCAGTCCTTTGAGGTTGGCTGTGGGGTGCTTCAGGGTTGTCCCCTGAGTCCCCTGCTCTATGTATTTGCAATTGTCCCCTTCATCAGGAGCCTAGAGAGCAGCATGTTGTGTGGAGTACCAGTGGGGCTCCCATGTGAGCTGCCATTGAGGGTTGTTGCCTATGCGGACAATGTGTTGGTGATTGTCACTGGGATGGATGAAGCGGGGGTGGTGGTCTCTCTGACATCACGTTACTCTGAAGCATCAGGCTCCAAGATCAATCAGCAAAAGAGTGAAGTTTTCTGGATGGGAAAGGAAAGTGAGGGGTTTGATTCCCCCGGACACCTTTCCGGTGCCCCAGGAAAAAATGAAGATACTAGGCATTGAATTTGGACTCGACGATTATGGCCTCAAAAACTGGGACGGCAGATTGGAAATTGCCAATACTAAGGTGGTCAGCTGGGAAAGATGAAAGTTATCTCTGAGGGAAAGGGTTGATCTGATGAAGACTTACCTTATTCCGATCTTCTTGTGTATATCAGCATTGTCTGCATCTTGCCAGTGTCTCTCTATGCTAGAGTCAGTAATGTGTTCTTCCAGATGCTGTGGGGGAACAGACTGAACCCCATCAAGAGGAATGTCACCTATCTATCCAGGAGGGAGGGTGGCTTAGGTATGGTCAACCCAGTTCTTTTCTTTTCGCTGCTTTTTCTCAGGTTTAACATTGGTAATATGCTTGCAGTGGAAACTCCTGGATGGGTAGGCATATTTAGATCTTGGTTTAGGCTTTTTTTACTACTTTGGGAAGATGGTGGCCAAGTGAAGAATCTGAGGGGTCATCTTGGTCAGCTACTAGACTATGTCGCTCCATGCTTAAAGTTACTGCGGCAGTGGCGATTGTCAGCTCAAGATCTCTGATTAGTTCCGAGGAAAGTCCTTATGAGTCAAGTCTTGAGTGAAGTCTTTCATGACCCACTGGCCTTAAGGGATTGCCCAGGCCCAGTTTTGAGGGCAGGGTTAAGACTGATTGAATAATTTGAATAGAGCCCCCCTTAAATTTAGGGATCTGGCCTGGTTGTGCTTCCATGGGTGGCTCTATGTTTGGGGCAATTTGAAATTCCGCAGTGAGATGGATCGTAGCTGTCCTCGGGAGCAGTGTGCAAGTGAGGAGGAGACTATGGACCATTTTTTGCTTTGTTGCCTTTTTAACAAAGAGGTGTACAAACAGGTTAGATGGCACTCGGTGTTCCTTTCCTCTCCAGGCTGGGTTATTGCTGAGTGGATGTACGGAGCATTCAATACTGGTGGAGTTTTTTGTTTGGATACACTTTTTACAATTAGTTCCAGTGCAGAATGAATGTCCTAAGTGAATGATCACTCCAGTGCCAATAAATTCCTCCTGTGTAAAGTGCTTCTTTTATAAAGTGCTTCTTTTATCCACCAAATGAGTGACTTCACCACCACCTGCCACAATGGCCACTTACCAGATTAAATCTGTATATGCGCCTTTAGTTCATTTAGGATAACCACTCCGTTAAGGATTTCACCAACAGCCTTTCCAAGCAGTATATAGGAGCCTCTTGCACTAATTGTTTCTCATAAAGATATGCACCAAGCATGTCCAGCCGTGTACGTGGGGATGGGGTTCAGGTCTATCACACTATCACTCCTATCCCCTCCAAGTAGCGGCGTGCGTCCCACAGCCTCCGAGTGCGTTCCAAGCCTCGTTTTTTGTAATACCGGAAGTGATGAAACGGAGTTCCCAGCAGCCTCTATGCGTTTTGCTAATTCTATTGCGTCATCAGGAAGGTGGGGAGGCCGCAGGGCGCCCCTTCCTCAAAGCACCCACCCCCCCCATGTTGAGGGTATGCGGCCTGGTACGGTTCAGGAGGGGGGGTGCTTGCTTGTCCCCACCCCCTTTCCTGACTGGCCGGGCTGTGTGCTGGATAAGGGTCTGGTATGAACTTTGGGGGGACCCCCCATACAGTTTTTCGGCTTAGGTGTTACCCTTAAAACCCATATCAGGAGACGGGGCTCGCAAGGTGTCAATCTCGCCAATGGAAGCGACGAGATTGACTTCCTTCTCTAGTCCCATCGTACCTGAAGTCACGTTCAAAATTAACGGACTTTAGTCCGTGTGTGGGCAAGTCCATTCATTTGGAAAGTCCGGCAGACCAGTAAACAGATGAGAGGATTGTCCGCTAGACATATTTTGAAGCAAGTCTTCTTTCTAAGTCCGCCGGACTTTTGGGAACAAAAAGTCTGCTGGAGCCCACACAAGATCGAATTGTCCGGTGGACTCTGGTCCGCCGTATAGACTGATCGTGTGTACAGAGCATTAGGCCCTCTGCTGCTTTATGTAAGTAGTTTTATAAAAATGTTTTGGTAGTTTACTATGTATATATTGTATATATTCTGTATATGGATGTGTATTGCTTTGATTTCTGTTGAAGTATTGTACTATGGCTTTTTTTTTACTTTTGTATAAAATTGGTTGCTTGATTCTTTTCAATAAAAGTTCAATCGTGCCTCCTTCTCTGTGCCAGTGGGAGGAATAGTGCCTCATTCTTGGTGTTAGTGGGAGAAATAAAGCCCCAAGGGCCAGATAAAGGCAAGCAAAGGGCCGCATCCTGCCCCTGGGCCACAGTTTGGAGACCACTACCCTAGGGAAATGCTTGAAAGGTCTCAGGGAACTGCTACTAAAGTGAATTTGTTGGAGGTTAGTGGAACAAATGCCCCTTACATTGGTGGCCACTGGAAAGAATGCTGCCCTTATACTGGTGGTTGGAATGTTACCTTTTAGCCTTGTTTACACGGGCTGCCAGGTAGGTAGTAAATATAGGCAGCTGGGCTGCAATTTTACCCCCCTCTAACTGCCCTGCTGGAAGTTAAGGCAGAACTAAACCCTTCTAAACAAAGAAGCAACAGGAGATCTGCAGATGCCATTGTGCTGCACTTTTGCTTTGTTGTGACATCTTGCGTGCTTTTGATAGTTGGCGGCTTGGTTGAGAGCACAAGCAACTGTGACAGATATGATTCACAGCATACAGTACTTTAACTGTAATGCCGCGTACACACGACCAGACTTTTCAACATCAAAAGTCTGACAGAATGATTCCGGCAGACTATTCGATCGTGTGTGGGCTGCAGCGGACTTTTGATTTGCAAAAGTCTGACAGACTTTAGAAATGGAACATGTTTTAAATTTTTCCGCCGGACCCAGTTCCTACCGAGAAATCCGCTCGTGTGTGTGCTAGTCTGACGGACAAAAACCGATGCGAGGGCAGCTATTGGCTATGAACTTCCTTATTCTAGTCTGGTCGTACGTCATCACATTCGAATCCGTCGGACTTTGGTGTGATTATGTGTGGCCAAGTCCGTTCATTCAGAAAGTCCGTCAGAACTCTGTCAGAACTCCGTCGAAAGTCTGTCGGACCTAAGTCTGGTCGTGTGTACGCGGCATTAGACTGCATTCACATGGCTGCACAGCAGCAGGCAGGGATGGCTACTTTATGAATCTACTGATTCTCACCGGTGGTACTAAATGCTGCCTGCACACACTGTGTGCGAACAGCAGCAACTGTCATGTGTACTCTGTACAAGCACTGTGGTTGGGTTCATTGGGAGGCACTGTGTCCCACGGTTGGGGTCATTGGGAAGCACTGTGCCCCACGGTTGGGGTCATTGTGCCCCACGGTTGGGATCATTGGGAGGCACTGTGCCCCACGGTTTGGGTCATTGGAAGGCACTGTTCCCCACATTTGGGGTCATTGGGAAGCACTGTGCCCCACATTTGGGGTCATTGGAAAGCACTGTGTCCCACGGTTGGGGTCATTGGGAAGCATTGTGCCTCACAGTTGGGGTCATTGGGAGGCACTGTGCCCCACGTTTGGGGTCATTGGGAGGCACTGTGCCCCACGTTTGGGGTCATTGGGAGGCACTGTGCCCCACGTTTGGGGTCATTGGGAGGCACTGTGCCCCATGTTTGTGGTCATTGTGAGGCACTGCGCCCCACGGTTGGGGTCATTGGGAGGCACTGTGCCCCATGTTTGGGGTCATTGGGAGGCACTGTGCCCCACTGTTGGGGTCATTGGGAGGCACTGTGCCCAATTGCTGGGGTCATTGGGAGGAAGGCCCCAAGGCCCGAATAGAAGCAACCAAAGGGCCACATCTGTTCCCCGGTCCGCAGTTTGGAGACCACTGTGCTAGAGAATGGATGATCTAAGTTGTGACCAAAATATGATACTTGAATCGAGCCCAAGCTTCCCACAACAAAAATGGAAAATCCAGCTTCCTATAACAGTTCTTCTTCCAAAACGTGACTCGAAGCTGCTCTGCTATTGGCCAGGCGTTCGGCGCTTGTCGATAATGGCCCCTTGGCAAGAGGGCGGGGATTAGGAAGTGTACTGTTAGGTTGCCATATCTCCGAGCAGCTTCCGGTGCATGCGCTGTGCTGCCCGCGGTAGTGAGGTATGTATAGAGCCGCTTGCTGTCTCTCACACAGTCCGGTGTGCCGGTAGTGAAGTGTTGTCGTTGTGTGTCGTACAGGTGTGACAAGCGATGGAAGCCGATCAGAGCACAGAGAGCGGACAGAGCCAGGTAAGTGTGTGTAGAGAGCAGAGCTCACCCGCCGTGTTCCCTGAACACTGCTGACCGCTCTTTTGTTTTACAGGTTTCGGAAAACCCCCATTCAGAATATGGGCTCACTGAGAATGTTGAGGTACCAGGCCAGAGCTGCCTTCTGATATCCCTTAGCAGTCCCTGTGTGTACTCCTTGTAGTCCCCAGACACCCTCCAATCATGCATGGCCTACTTGGTGTTGTAGTTGTGTGGTTAGCAACGCTCTACCTTGTTGTTGTGATTAACCCTTCCCTGCAAATCCTGTGATCCCAGGTAAAGCCGGGTTAAACCCAAACGTAATATATTGCAGCTCACCAATCGTTAGATGTGGCGGCTGCATTCATTTTTCTTTTGGCTTTTTCTGCTCGGTTGTTGGCTCGCTATCTGGACCTGTAACACACTTCCTGTATTAGTAAAACACAACTGGACAAAGGAGCACAGGAGGCACAGTAGCATTGTTAGTCTGGGGGGAGGGGAGTGTTTAATGTATTAGCAGATCTAGATACACTGACAAATTTGAAGCCAAACTCCAGCTCACCCTTTTAGAATCAAGTTACAGCAGGTTTTTCTTTTCTTTTTTGGGATAAAGGTTTTATGTGAATAAATAAAAGTTGCTAATTTTAATCACCCCTGCCAATGTTAAAGCGATAGTAAACCACAAAAAAAACGTGCAAGACAATGGCATAATGTTCTAGTATGCTTTGCATTCTAGCACATTATGTAATACTTACCTTAGTACGAAGCCTCAGCAGTGGTTCGTGATCATGGTCCCCGTCCCCAGCATTCTGGGTTTGTGGGTTCCGGCGCCGTGAACGGCCAGAGCCACGATGACCTCACCCCCGCGTGCATGCGGGAGCCCTCCGTTCTGTCAAGAAGCTCCAGCACGAAACACTGGACCTTTTTAGAGCGCATGCGTCACTGACGTCAGCCGCTGCATGCAGGGTAATTATCTCCTAAACCGTGTATGGCAAAATCACCAAATGGGGAATACAGCCACTTTAAGTGGTTTGTCTCATCCCTGTAAACTGATACATTCTGCTGGTGAGCTTATGCTTTTGAAAAACAAACTTGCTAACTGGACCAACAGATGGAAATGAGAACAAATGCAGCCATCGCATGTAGGAATTGGTAAGCTGTAATATAAGTCCCCTTTCACATCAGTGGTCTGATCGGGTCTGCCTGTCCGTTTTTCAGGCTTACCCGATCGGACCACCCATTGTGTTCTATGCGGCAGCACATGTCAGCCGACATGTGTCTGCTGTCACCCACTGGCATCCTATCTGGTCCACTAAAAACAGAGGGATGGGGGTACGTTCGCTATCCGTCCAGTGGATTTGATGGAAATGGACATGCAGCCAGTTTTCATCGGATGGAAAACAGCAAGTGGTGTCCCCTTTGCGGCGAGGTCACGAACCTGTCATCCACCTGATCAGCTGAGAGATCTGCCCTGCTGAACAGATGGATTTGCTTGGGCGGATGCCACTCCATCTGAAAGGGGTCTTATAAATGTTTGCTTTTGGGCCTAATAATGCTTTTAATTGGTATTAGGCTCCGTTCACACTTCAGCGACTCCAAAGCTGTGCGATTTGCACTGCAGCTTGGATGGAAGTTTGACTGTTGCACAGCTGTCGCATTGCTAACATTAAGTTTCGACTTTTGAGAATTTACATTGCAGTCTGGCACTCATCACATCAAAGTAGTGCAGGACATTTTTTTTCTTTTTAAGTCACTGCACCTTCAAGGCCTCTTTCATACTGGGTCGCTTTGCAGGCATTTTAGCGCTAAAAATAGCACCTGAAAATCACCCCTCTCGAGAAACCCCAGTGTGAAAGCTCAAATGCTTTCACACTGGGGTGGTGGGCTGGCAGGGCGAGGGGGAAAAAAGCCCTGCAAGCAGTATCTTTGGGGTGGTGAAATCAACGGGCAGCGCTGCCGAAACACTTGCAACATGGGCGCTATTGACCATTTCTTCGGCTGCTAGTTGGGGTTAAAAGCACCCGCACCGCCCCATTGTGAAAGGATTCTAAGTTGCATAGATTTGATTGGCTTTCCTTGAAATACATGGGCTGCAACTTTGTGTCCAAAGTCTCAAGTGTGAATGGAGGCTTAAACCCAAAAGCAAATATTTATTATATTGCAGCTTTACAAATTAGGTTTATTGGCTGCATTGTTTTAATTATTATTATTATTATTATTTATTATTATTATTTTTTATTTTTTTTTGCTTTCTTTCTTTTTTCACCTGGTGATCTAGCCAGTGGTCTCTTTCTGTTCTGGGGAGAAGCTGTCCTGCAGATCAGTATCAGCGTGTTTAGACAAACCATTTACCATTTGTTGGGTGCTTACAATGATCGACATTTTGTTTATGTAAAACATTTATCCCTAAAGTGACAAACTGTTCCTGTACCCACTTATAAAGTATTAGCTGGAGTTTGGCTTAAATTTTTTAGCGCCCGCTCACACTATCTGCAGTTAGCTGCGATGTTCCTCCAGTACTGAACATAACACGTGTGTCATTCCATAACAAAGTGTTCTACTGCGTTCCAGAGCAGAGTAATAATATGCCACATGTTTGCATAGTATCACTCTGCTTGGTCCCTCATTGAAGTACATCAATCTGAATGAAGTGTCTGTACACTTCAAATAAAGTTCCTTTAAAAAAAAAAAAAAAAAAAAAAATGATGTGATAAAACGAGCATCACACTGCTCTCCAGCCTCAAATGCTGTACAGGCAGCAGATCAGGACGAACCGACCGTAAGTGTATCTAAACCTGTTAGTTTAACTAACAGTCCTCTCCAAAGGTGTCTCTGTTGCCCTCTCCATCCAGTGTGGGGGCACTCTAATGCAGGAGGTCTGTTACTGGCCAGGTGAAAACAGAGGACAGAAGGCCTCAAAAGGAACTAATGCAGCCACCACATCTTATAATTGGGAAGCTGCAATATATTACATTGCTGGTTTTGATTTTAATACCACTTTAAAGCTGAACTCTAGTTAAAGAAAAAAATAGATTACCACGCAGCACTACATGGGTCAAAGGCTATTTTTTTTTTGTCTGGGGAGGGGACAAAAAAAAGTACCGTATATACTCGAGTATAGGCCGACCCGAATATAAGCCGAGGCCCCCAATTTACCCCCAAAAAACTGGAAAACTTATTGACTCGTGTATAAGCCGAGGGTGAGACATGGCTGTCCATCCCTGTGTGTCCGTCCATCCTTGTGTGTGTGTCCGTCCATCCATCCCTGTGTGTGTCCATCCATCCATCCATCCCTGTGTGTGTGTCCGTCCATCCATCCCTGTGTGTGTATCCATCCATCCCTGTGTGTGTGTGTGTGTGTGTGTGTGTGTGTGTGTATTCATCCATCCATCCATCCATCCCTGTGTGTGTGTGTGTGTGTGTATCCATCCATCCATCCATCCCTGTGTGTGTGTGTGTGTGTATCCATCCATCCATCCATCCATCCCTGTGTGTGTGTGTGTGTGTGTGTGTGTGTGTGTGTGTGTGTCCGTGCAGCCTTGTGTGTGTGTGTGTCCAGCCTACCTGTGTCCCAAGCCTCCGTCCCGAGCCGCCGTCGTCCCGTGCCTCCTCCGTCCCGTGCCTCCTCCGTCCCGTGCCGTGCCGATGGATCGCCGCTCTTCTCGGCGGCCATTCTACAATTCAAAATTCCGCCTCCGCCTGTGATAGGCGGAACACTCAATTTCCCAGCAGCCTGTGTTCCGCCTATCACGGACATCCTCTCATACTCGTCCGTAGTATGAGAATGAGCGGATGTCCGTGATAGGCGGAACACTGACTGCTGGGAAATTCAGTGTTCCGCCTATCACAGGCGGAGGCGGAGAAGGAGGCGCGGCTTTTGAATTTTAATGTCCGCCGTCTGTCTGCTCCATACGCTGATCGAGCAGTCAGACAGCGGTGACTCGAGTATAAGCCGAGGGGGCACTTTCAGCCTCAAAAAAGAGGCTGAAAATCTCGGCTTATACTCGAGTATATACGGTAATATTCCTTCCTGTATCCCACAGCAACCGGCTCTTCTTTTTTGTCCGAGAGCCTGCCAGTGACAGCAGCAAATTGGTGCAGCTGGGAGGTAACAAAATTCCCTTTTTGCAAAAATTGGGGTATGTAAATTATTATTCATTTACCTGTGCAAATGTTCGTATCACCAAATTTTAGTTTTTAGGAGCTGGTCTCACCCTACTGATTTGTAAGAATATTTGTCATAGAGTGCAAGAAAAGTGAAATCTCAAACAACCACTAGATGTCACTAGCGGATTACAGGAATTAGCATGAGTTAATGCGGAGTTCCACCCTAAAGTGGAACTTCCGCTCATCAGAACACCCCCCCCCCCCTCCAGTGCCACAGTTGGCACCTTTCAGGGGGGAGGGGGGTGCAGATACCTGTCTAAGACTTCTGGGCATAGACTCCCACGGGAGTCTCTGCCTCTTCCTGTCCTGCTGCGCTGTCTGCTGGGACACACACGGGTCCCAGAGACGGCGCGGAGCATTCTCATTGCGTTGTGCGACTCGCGCATGCGCACTAAGGAACCGGGAAGTGAAGCCGCAACGCTTCACTTCCTGATTCCAAATGTGAGAGAACCACCGCTCCAGGTAAGTCCACAAATCCAAGAAAGTAGACCCTCCAGGAATGGAGAAACCCAGGTGCAGGCATGTCATATACTTGTTGCAAATATTTGAAGAACTCTGGACGGCCACACTCCTCCAAGATAAATTCAAATGCCTTTTATTCGTGAAGCAGAATCACACAAGTGGGTCACAGCAAAACACAATAGCTAACGCATTTCACACTACCAAGAGTGCTTACTCATAGCTCACTTCCTGATTCCCTCACTGAGAATGGCGGCGCTAGCAGCCGAGAGCTGAGCGATTGATCGGCCTCGGCTGCCGACATCGCTGGACTCCAGGAAAGGTAAGTGTTAATTTATTAAAAGTCAGAAGCTGTAGTATTTGTAATAATAAAATTTTTTTTTTTTCGGGTGGACTCCCTCTTTAAGTCAGTAAAAAAAAAATTAAGTCAGCAGCTATAAATACTGCAGCTGCTAACTTTTAATAATCGGACACTTGCCTGTCCCAGGGTCCAACGATGCAGGGGATTGAAACCCCACTTGTCTCCCCCCTCCGTTCGGTGGAGCCAGCATTGTAACTATGGGCACCCCCCACTGCGCATGCGCGAGTGGAGCTGTGCGCCGTGATTGGCTGCGCAATCATCTGGGACCCAGATGATTGACAAGAGGGAGGGGGCAGAGCTGAGGGGAAGTGACTTCAAGAACCCAGACACTGAAGGAAGCAAACTATGAGGGACCCCCTAGCAACAGCGATTTTAGAGGTGAGTAAAAAAAAAAAAAATTCCAATTTTTTTTATTTTTTTTGTAAATGGGCACATTCATGCATTTCTTTTTTTTTTTTTTTTTGGTCTAATGCCACTTTTAACTAATGGTATTTAATGTAATTCGCTAGTGACATCTAGTGGTTGTTTTTGATATTCCACTTTTCCCTTAATCTTCTTTCAGGACAGCCACCTGAGACCTTGGCTCCTCCCCTCTGTAGAAAACCCCACACCAGCCATCTTTAAATTTCCTCCTCTCCTGCTGGCTCCTAAAGTTATTTTTGTTTCCTCCAGAAGGGAGGCACCACTTGAAACCAAGTCAGGAGAGCCAGGGAGTCTCAGGCAGAAAGTCCTGAAAGAGGTGCCTTGGACATGGCCAGGGAAGTTACCTGGTGAAGATCGCCACCCCCACATCTCTGAAGGCAGGTGTAGGATTTGGCATCCTGCAGCAGGGAAGCCTTGCCGGGCTTTGGGACCACGCAGAGCTGGGTGGCGGGTAAAGTCATGTCTGGCGGAAGGGGCGGGCACTTCTGTTTGACCCACAGCTTCCGGTTTTAACTGTGGGACATTGAAAAGGAGCTAGGCATGGGCTGTAGAGGAGCTGCAATTTCTGTGGTAGCACCAGCCTGTTGGAAGCAGAAGGAAGGGACCAGACTGTTCCAGCTGAGGCCAGCTCCAGCCATGCTAAGGTAAGGGAACCTAGGGTGGAGCTCCCCTTGCCAGTACCCCCCCCCCCCCAACAGGCAGAGAGGGAAAGTGTTCATGGGGCTCCTGGAGAGGCAAGCCCGCATGAGAGAGGCTGTGCACCTGCAGGGGGGTTTTGAAAAGCAATCCCTTTAATGCCTGTGGGTTTTTTGTCTTTCAGAACAAAACGGACAAACCCAGACCCCCTCATAGCTCAAAGAGGTGTCTCTCATGTAAAACTACACTTGGGGACTCCTGGGGAAAAACACTGTAGAGAATGTATTAACAAATGCAATACATCAGTAAAGGAACTTTGTAATACGTTTTGAATCCTTTAAAATCTTCTTCTTTGTGGGGTTTCAGATCCTGCAGCCTCAGACTGCTCCTCTTCCAGTGGCGTTACCAAAAACACAGGTCTTACCATCCACTAGTGCAGGCCTTCCAGCGGACTCCAGGGAAGAGGCTGAGGAAGAGCCAGACAGCACAGCCTCTGGCTCCCAAGAGTCAGAGGGAGAAGCTTTGGAAGGAGATTCCAGAAAAACATCCCAGTACAAACTGTCACTTGAACAGGTGGAAAACCTCTTGGGGGGGGGGGGGGGGGGCATTTATAGCACACTAGGTATGCAAACTGAGAAGAAACCCCTATCTCTAAATGACCAAATGTATGAGCGCCTGGGAGAACAAGAAAACATTTTCCAGTCCATGAGGTTTTAGTAGAGGCAGCAAAGAAAGAATGGCAGAACCTTTCTTTTTTCAAAAGCATTGAAGAGTTCCATTTGTGGATGATCCAGTGTCAGTTTGGAATAAGACCCCAAAGCTAGATGCAGCTTTCTCCCAAGTCTCGAGGCACACAGACATGGCCTTCAAGGACGTGGGGCTCCTGCCCGGTGCAATGGACAAGAGGATGGACTCCCTCTTAATGTCGAAGCATAAACCAGCCTGGGGACAGCTACAGCAAAAAAGACAAAGGGGACACAAGATCCTGCTTTTGAGCACCCCAAGGTCGAAAACCAAAAAAGACCGTGGGCACAGAGGAAAGGGCAAAGGAGGGGCTATTTTTCATTCTTCTGAGCAAGCCCGCAATGACAAACCAGTCAAGGTGGGGGGAAGACTTTGGGCCTTCCTCCCACAATGGAAAAAGATATATCCTCCAACCAGTTCATATTGAGAACGACAGGGACTGGGTATCAGTTAGAGTTCTCGAGATCACCCCCCCCCCCCCCCCCCAACAGGTTTTGCATCCCAGAACTCCTAAAAACAAAGAAGCCAGAGGATTATTGAAAGCCATAAAAGAACTCAAAGAACAGAAAGTCATAACCAAAGTACCACAAGAAGAAAGGTCAGGGCTTCTACTCCCACATATTTGGGGTACGAAAACCCTCGGGAAAGTTCAGGCCGATACTCAACCTCAAACCTCTAAATCTATCTAGAACCTACAAAAGATTCAGGATGGACTTCTTATGTTCAGTAAAGGCACTATTACCTCCAAACTGCTATATGGCTTCTTTGGCTCTAAAGGATGTGTACTTGCACATCCCGATAGCTCAAAGCTACCAAAAATTAAGGTTAGCAATAAAAACCAAAGAAGGAAACCATACACCGTCAATTTTAGGCCCTTCCCTTCGGCCTTTCCTAATCACCCAAGATTTTTACAAAAGTTTTGGCGGAAGCCCTGGCGACACTTTTAATCAAGTGCATATCCATCATTGTCTATGTAGGCGATCTACTACTCTTTGCAACCTCTCCCATGAAATTACTGGAGAACCTGAAGTACACACAGGCCTTCCTAGAAAACCTAGGTTGGTTGGTGAACATAGAAAATCCAACCCAAATCCCACTTGGCAAATAACGTGGTGCTTCTACCCAGGGAGAAGGTACAAAAAAAAATTCGAGAGGCAATGAAAACATTGCAGGCCAATCAACCGTGCTCAATAAGAGGGACAATGTCAACGTTGGGATTACTGACCTCTGCAATCCTGGCAGTACAATGGGCAGGTTTGCATTTTCGGCCCCTACAGATGTTCATCTTAAAAATATGGGACTGCAAACAAGAGTCCTTAGATGCAGAAGTTCTGATACCAACGCAAGTAAAAAGATCCATGTGGTGGTGGTGGTGGAGGAGATCAGAAAATTTAAACAAAGGACGGACAAGTCACCCGAATAATACGGTAACTATAGATGCAAGCAGCGTAGGGTGTGGAGCACATCTAGGCTCCCGGGTAACACAGGGAACTTGGAACAGGGAAGATACCATCCAATTGGAAGGAGTTGAAGGCAGTACTTTTAGCACTCTAATCCTTCCACAAAGAACTAAGCGGTCTTCCCTTACAGATCAGGTCTGACAATTCATCAGTAGTCGCCTACAACAACAAATGGGGGGAACAATGAGCGGAACTTGGCAGAAGAAAGAATTTGAGAGACGGCAACTGGGTATTAAATCAGGAAGTCTTCAAGCTGATCACGCAAAAATGGGGAACACCTCAAGTGGACTTATTTGCCTCAAAAGAAAGCAGGAAGAACGTTCCTCCTTCTCCCTGAAGAGCGAAGATGGAACTCTTGTGGTAGACGTTTTAGCACAGAAGTGGACATTCAACAAGTTCTATGCCTTTCCCCCACCAGTGCTCCTACTACCAGTGCTAAGAAAATTCCATACAGGGAACACTTCACTGATTCTCAATGCACCACACTGGCCCAGAAGACCGTGGTTCTCTATTCTAAAAACTTTCTGCAGAGCCTTGGTTATTACCAATCCAAGAGGATCTCCTGTCCCAGGGCCCAGTATGTTTATAATAAACAAGTGATCTTGCACAGTAATTATTACAAACAATGTAATATGAATGTGCAAAAAGTGTACTAAATAAAGTTCCAAATACATCTAATCCTATGTAGTTCTTCATGCTAGAGGTGTGTCTCCTAATATGTATTCACTTCATGCCCTCAGAACTCTGACCTTAAACCAGTGAATATCCAGCCATCAAATATCACTCCAGGATCCTCTTACTGGTATATTCACGCCTTCCTGAAACCCACACTTTAAACTGCTACCAAATCTCTATAGGCTCCAGTTGGAATAGAAAATAAAAATGAAAAAAATGCACTCCATAGTGTAGTAAATTTGAATAAAGGGATATTTATTGCAAATAAGTTGACTCTTACATCAAATAAGCTTTAAAAAAATGCATAGAAATAGTGTTTGATCGCCTTC
Source organism: Lithobates pipiens (assembly GCF_037356315.1). Lineage (NCBI taxonomy): Eukaryota > Metazoa > Chordata > Amphibia > Anura > Ranidae > Lithobates > Lithobates pipiens. Next base: position 161,207,755 of record NW_027507758.1, on the reverse strand, counting down.
TCGCTTCACTTCTGGTCTGTCTCTGGGCACGCCCTACGCATTACGTCACAACACGTGACTTCATCAGGGGACCAATATGTTGTCACCAAGTGGAAAGGTGGAACCTGGCCGCTTGGTTTCTGAGCAGCTGCTGAAAGCTAATGGCTCCTCAAACTGCTTAATTGATACACTGCTGAAAAGCGGGTAAATGGAAACTTGCACCATTTACCAAAGGGTGTGGAAATGTTTTAACAAATGGTTTACAGAAAACTCCTTTAAGAGTGGCTGTCCTAGAGTTCCTGCAGAGTGGAGCAGATAAGGGTCTGAGCCTCAGCACATTGAAAAGTAAGGTTTCAGCACTGTCCGTATATATCGTGAAAGAAAGCTAGCATCCAATCCATGTATAATTAGACTTTAAATCTTTGAGCAGGCAAAGACTGATACAACGTCCGGCCTTCCCAAAATGGGACCGGTCATTGGTGCTACAAACTGACAGCGGACCCTTTTGAACCACAGGAAAATTGCACATTGAAAATGCTGACACCTTAAAGCGGTGCTTTTTTGTGACTGTTACTACAGCCAGGAGAGTCTCTGAGCTAGAAAACCTATCATTTAACCCCCCCCCCCCCCCTTTATTTTAAAGTTCTCGGATTGCATTGTTCTTAAGATGGATCCAGCCTTTTTGCCTAAAGTAGCCTCAAAATTTCAGAGGCCAAGATATTATATATATATTTTTTTTTTTTTTGTGCAAATCCTTCCAGGGAACAAGAAATTAAGTTACATATGTTAGACGTCAGGAGATGTGTTCTACATTTAGATGAAACTAAATCCTTTAGGAAGACAGATTCCTTATTTATGTTAATTTCAGGGGCCAAGAAAGGGCACAAGGCCTCAAAGTGTATCATAGCCAGGTGGCTTAGAGAGGCTGTTGGCCAAGCCTATACATTGGGAGATATGCAGATCCCAGAGGGTATCGGGGTAAACTCTGAGATCAGGGGCAGCGTCGCGGGGAGAGAGCTGGAGGAACGCCGGAACAAATTTTGGAAAGTGGCAACTTGGTCCAGCTTTTCCTTTTGTAAAACACTATAGGGTGGACTTATTTTTTGTCTGCAAAGGATCAGACCTTTTGGGTGCAAGGTCTTACCCCTAGGGTGGCACTACGGCTTGTAAGTGCACAATTATCCTCTCAGGTGGCTGTCCTGAAAGACGATTGGGAGGGGAAACTAAGTTACTTACTGGTAAAAAAAAAAATTCCCAGAGTCTTTTAGGACAGCACCGATACCCACCCAAATGTATAAACTACTTGAGGTTTCCTTACAGGAAATGTGATATAGGTGACTGTGTATCATATGTTCTTGTGTCTCCCCAGCGGACTGGAGGAACTCTTTAAAAAATAACTGAGGAGCCAGCGGGGAGGAGGAAACTTTAGATGGTTGCGTTGGTGTTTCCTACAGAGGGGAGGCATTAAGGTCTCTCTTGTGGCTGTCCTGAGACTCCTGGAAAGAATGTTACCAGTGAGTAACTTTGTTTTTCTTGCACTTTATGATGACAAATGTTCTTACAAATCAGTAGGGTGTGCAGTTTATCACTATTTTTCACCTAGACAAAAATGAGCATTTATAGTGTAAGTTTACCTTTTTAGTAACTTTCCAAATTATTCCACATATACGTTAGTAGATTCCATACGTAGTACATCACAGCGGTCCTCATTTAAAAATGCTGCCCCTGCTTTCCTTTACATATACAGCTTTTGTGGGCCTCTTTACAGAAACTGCTGGCCTATTGATCCCACTCCTTCCTGCCAGCTGCGGGACGGGATGGATGCTGCCAGTGCTTGCATTTTGTTCAAACTGGGCACGTGTAGTGTGCTCTCTAGTTGCAGCAGGGGATCAGTTTCTGTGGAGAGGCCCGCCAGGGCTGCATAGGTAAAGGAAGAGGAACATTTTAAAATGAAGACCGCTGTGATGTACTAATGGAATCTAGAAAAGTGTACTATAGGTGGAATGTTTGTAAAAAGTTACTATATGTGAACTTTAACCCTTGCAGTTCTGGGGGAAGGCAAGCATTGATGTCTTACTGTTTACTGGAGTTCAGCTTTAAAACTTCTTGTTTAATGTAGAATAGTTGCCTCATTGATTCAGTTTCTCTTCTTGTGCAATAAAATACACTGTAAGTCATTTATCAAAGTGTCCAAAGCACGGACTGTTTTTTGTTCTCCCCATATCCGCTAACCAGATTTGAGTGGTAGAAACTAGAGAGGAAACATCTGAGTGGTTAAGGAGTAGCAATAGTTGACACAATTGAATGATTTATCTTTTGTCTTAAAATTAACCTGTCACATTTGAATAAGGCCCCTTTCACACTGGGGCGGTGGGTGCGCAGTGGTAAAACGCCCCTATTTTTAGTGGCGCTTTACCACTGATTTTGTGGCACTATTCAGCCAGACCCCCAGACCAGTCCCCACTGCAAGAGGTAGTAGAGGTGTGTTTTATTTATAAATTTTTTTTTTTTTTTTTTTTTTTTTGTGTAAATGGAAGTAGTGACTTTGATCTAAGGCCCCTTTTCACATGGGTGCCTCCGCTAAGCATAATCTGCTTGCTCAGCAGGGGATATGTCTGTTTTTGGCAGATTGGATGGTGGCGGGTGTCAGTGGACATGTGTCTGCTAACATCCGCCGCTCCATAGAAGAGAAATCGAAGGGTCCGATCAGGTCCACCTGAAAAACTGACAGGCGAACCTGATTGGACAGCCTGTTTGAAAGAGGCCTAAATCAGCCTACATAATTAGATTGGGAGAGGGATAGGCAGCAAAAGGATCTGACTGGTTGTTCTGTGGTGCTCACAGGGAGCATGCTAATAGGAGGAGAGAGCAGAATAAGAGGAGTGGTGGGGTTCTCATTCCCCTACCTAGCCACCATCTGGGGTGAGTGACAAGATCTGCAAGTCTTAGCATCTAGGTCGACTCCTCTTGGACAGGAATGGCCCTAAATTGATCAGCATTCAGCCACCCCTATTGCATTGGCTAAACTTTAGTCCATCTGAGGCCTGCAACTGACAGGCTTGTATTTCCCAAGCTTCACTTGGAAAGTAGGCATGTCCGGGAGCTGCACAACAGCAAGGATGTAAAAATCCATTGCTGCAAGACACCCCATGTTTCTCAAATGTTTGCATCATATACTGTATATGTATAATGCATATCCTGACCTGTAACACTTAGGAAGGCTCCCAGCACATCTTGCAACTAAATGTGAGTCATCCTCAATCTATGGAGGCCATCTGCATTACTTTGTGAAATGAGCCATGAGCTTGGTGTCAACACCTAAAACTAGCTGGAGACAACCCCCTCTGGATATCAGACCTCCTGAGTTCACCCAGTTGCAATACATTCTAAGGTCATTGGTACCGATTAGCACCTGTAAGGTTGGTTTTTGATTTTATATGTACTAATGGGTCTACTTTAAGACGAAATCTATTCAGCCTAATCTGTTTATCTCCTCGGAAATGTTTTGGAATCTTTCGGGCTCAAAGTTTATAACACTGGCATTATTTTCCCTAATGGTCATTCTAAAAATAAATCTAAAATTAATCTTTAAAGCTTGGCAAACTGAGCTTTGACATGAAATCGAGTAGCTTTGCTGTGTTGATTTGGCCTTGGTGTTTTACATATATTGTACCCTGTTGTGAATTTTAATTATATTTATTTTTCTGTAACATGCTTTCGTATTGGCTTCACAGGTAAGTGTCCAGTGAATGGATTTACCTTGGTTTGTGCGTATTGACTCTGCTTTTTGTTAGGTTCACGATGCGTCTTGTTGGGCCTTTTTAGGTCTTGGGTCTCTTGTTGGATGTCTTTCTTTTTTGTTAGGCAAACTGACTTAAAACTACTTTTTTTTTTTCCTCCAACAATAACATAATCATGACCTACAGTGCATTCATAAAGTATTCAGACCCCTTCCCTTTCTTCAATTGTTATGTTGCAGCCTCATACTACAGCCGCTTACTTTTTTTTTTTTTTTTTTTATCTTTAGTCCTGATGTGAAAAGTTATCCAGGTACTCTGTGGAGATGTTGGGGGGTCCATTGAACCCCTTAGCCCCCGTTAACACTTAATGTTGCTTGAAATCTCGTGACTGTTCTTGAAATTGCACAATTTCTAAGCCGCAGGTCAGTGCAACTTCATGTACAGATATCTATGCAAGTCGCACCTTAAATCGCAAAAATATTGCAGGGCCTTTTTTCAAATCGGTGTGGCACGCAAAGTTGACATCGCACCAATTTGACCAGCTCCACTGCTGACTTGTGATGCAATTTGGAACTATCAAATCGCATGACAAATTGCACCAGTGTCTTCCCTGCCCTCTTCCTCAGCTGATCCGACACAGATTGTGTTTGGCTGTTTACTGTGCTTTACAGCCAGGATTTTGAGAGCTTTGAACCCAGAAGTGCTCAGCTGAGTGTTTCCATGTTCATGCTCTGCAGTGGATATAGAGAAATGGATGTTCCTTGATGTCATCCAGCTCACCATCTTGACATTGTTTACTGGAGGAGGAGCAGTGGAGCACAGGAATCGCTTTGAAATGGGGAGGGAGTTTTGCCTTGAAAGTCACGTGAAATCGACTGGGCGGTCTCCACATTTGCCCAGATCGCTTTTATTAAAAGATCCTCAACTTTGCTTATTTCAAATGCTGAAGTAGTTGTATCATGTATTTCAAGTACTTGCATAGCATCAGTTTCTGCAGAAATTTGCATATAATGTATATTGGCGTATAACACGCACCTTTTCACCCTGTGCAAATAGCGTGTGCGTCTTATACGCCAGTACTTCAATTTAAGTTGCCTCAGAGGGGACAGGGAGGGGTGAGGGACGAGCACCATCAGATTACATACAGTGAGAATCTCCAGTTTACTTGGCGGCCTCTGTAATAGGAAGTCCCGTCTCCTGGGCCGCCGTTGGACCTCTGTTCTGTCTATCTTTAGGGGAGTCTCGCTGTATGTAATCTGTCGGCGCTCATCCCACCCACCTCCCTGTCCTCTCTAGGCTGCAGATGGGCATCAATCGGGCTGCATTGATGGCAATCGGGAGGTTGCCGATGGGCACTGAGACTTATTTTGCTTCGGAGTTCCCTATTTAAAAATTTTAAAATGAATGTGCGTGTTATACGGCGATTAAATACGGTATATTGTACATTCACATCAGTCCCTGCCCTCAAGTTGCTTACAATCTAAGGTCCCTAACACAATTTGGACAAGAGCCAAACCCACACAAGCACAGGGAGAACATGTGAACTCCAAGCAGGTAGGGTTGTGGTTGGGATTTGAACCAATAACCCTAGTGCTGCCAGGCAGAACATTTAGCCACTGTGCTAGTGTTAGAATAGGTAGACTTCCAAGATTAAAGTGATCTCCCTTTTTATATTGTAAAGCGCTGTGCAAACTGTTGGCACTATATAAACCTTGTATAATGTCAGGCGGGGACTTTGTTTGCTTTGTCTGTATTCTTATTGAGACTTTACTTTCTTAACATTAGTTACAATATGATTGATTTTTACCAATTTAGCAGCTCGAATACTACAAAGAAATGCAGTTTTTGTAGTGTGTTTTTTTTTTTTTTCACATTGCAATTTTTTTTTTTTTCCTTCTCTGCTGAAAACTTTTATAGCAATGAGCACATGACAACCCTGTTAAATGGTACACAAGGGTTGGTTTATTGGAAAGTGACCTGCTCACAAATCCCCACCCTTGCAAAAAGCTACTGAGAATATTTAGTTGCAGCTTTTTTTTTTTTTTTTTCTAAAATATTTGCAGTTGTAAACAAGTGATCAAAGCATGAAGTCAATAACCAACTGATTTGAATCTGCTTAACCTTTTTTTATTTTATAAAAGATGCACAGGCAAACCGACATCTAAAGCAACATTTTATGTTTCAAATTAAGTGCTCTATTCTTTAACTCAGCACAACTGGGACCGGTGATAAAATTAAAAAATTTCACCTTTTTGATCTTCATACAATCAAAAAAAAAAAAATGCTTGCTAAATATCAAATTATCATAATATACCTCTATTAATGCAGTTGTACCTATGTGAGGTGGGGACCTTGGCTTGTAAGCTCCTTGAAGGCAGAGACTGATGTGAATGTACAATATATATATGTAAAGCACTGTGTAAAATTGTTGACACTATATAAATACTTTTTTCTAAATTAATAATATGGTACGATAGACTTTTTTTTTTTTTGCCATATATTGAGTAGGGGTGCAACGGATCAAAAAAACTCATGGATCGAGTATCTGATTGCATTTTTCGGATCAGCAAATGGAATTGGCAAAAACCTGTGAAAATTCCACCACCATATAGTCCCCAGTGTAATATCCACAATCTCCCCCCCCCCCCCCCCCACTGTAATATTGGCCGAGTATGGCAGGGTGTGCCCGTTATGGAGGGACTGCAATTGTCACAGAGCAGCACTGTGGGCACTACAGATACAGCCCACAGCGCTGCTGCCATCTAATTTCTCCCCTCCACTGTACAAATCAGTTCAGAATGGAGAGAGGAACCGGCGACATGACACCGGTTTGTTTACAAGTGATTGCTCCGTCATTTGAAAATATATCTATATATATATTTTCAATTGTACTTGCCTAGGTGGATGAAGCATTGCTCCGATGCTGCATCTGTCCCACTTCTGACTCTAAGGCTGAGAACTGAGGGATCAAACTCCTCCAGTATTCCCTGAGCAGAGCTGTTGACGGCTTGCTGGAGTGGCTGACCATATGGGCGTGATCTTTTCCAAGCCTGGACTAGCTCTGTGATGTCAGCTGACAGCAAGATTAAGGCGGTTGTAAACCATTTGGAAGTGTGTGGTGGTGTGTGTGTGTGTGTGTGTTTTTTTTTTTATTTTTTATTTTTTTTTTTATTCCGCCCCTTTAACCAATCGGTAAGGCTTACCTATAGTTAGTGGAAATGTCTCCTAAACGTGTGCTGTTTAGGAGAGGTTTCCTGTACACTGCACCGATGTCCTAGGCACATGCACATTGAAGAAATGGACCTCCAATGCCGTTTCTTCACTTGGCTCCAGCCAGTGACAGCCGGAGTCTGCAGCCCCAGAAGGAAGAGGGCAGAAAGGGACACATGCGACGCATACTAGCCCATTATGCTTTTTATTTTTATTTTTTTTTTCCCCTTTTCTTTGCAGGGGAACAAAGGAAGTAAAACCCATCAGGGTTTACTTTCTCTTTTAAGCCTGCTGTCTGCTCAAAATAGGTCACAGGAGTGCAGACCAATCTGCACTCCTGTGATCCACAGAAGTACAGCCAAATGAGCTTTGGCTGTACCTCTCATCCTTTTTAATTTTTAAAAGTACTTCTGTATGAATGTGATATGATTTGATTGTTGGTAAGTCTTTCATTTTGTTTCGCCACTGCATGGGTTAAGTGATCGTCTAGCTGGGAAGGTTACAAATGCTTTCTTATTTATTTCTCCCCCAGCAGCTGTCGCTGTCCTCCAATGTCTGATGCTCCAGACCTAGCAGGCTCTTGCCATCTACCCGTACATTGCAGGACTGCTAGTCCTGTATTGTACGTGATATGAGAGCATCGACCAGATGGGCAAGAAAGTGCAGCAGCTTTAGGGGGACCAGTCACACCAAGAGGAGACAGCCTGCTGGAACAAGAAATGGGGTTTTGTACTTATTTCTTTGCCACCCCTAGCCAGACATAATGTATTTAACCCATGAAAAGTGGTGTCGCACCCTGCTCCATGGTACATTTAAAATGGAATTCCATAATAAACCCTCCCCTCTCAACACCTATGCTTTTTAACCAGAGTAATGCCCCATACACACGATCGGAAACTCCACCAGCAAAAGTCCAATGTGAGGTTTTGGTTGGAAATTGCGACCATGTGTATGCTCCATCAGACTTTCGGAATTCCCACCAGCAAGATTGAGAGCAGGCTCTCTATTTTTCCAAGGGAAAAAATTCAGATCGGAAATTCCGATCGTCTGTACCAATTCTGATGTGCAAAATTCCTACGCACACTTGGAAACAATTCACATGCTCGGAAGCATTGAACTTCATTTTCTCGGCTTGACGTAGTGTACGTCACCGCATTCTTGACGGTCGAAAGTTCAGAGAACTTGTGTGACCATGTATATGCAAGCCAAGCTTGAGCGAAATTCCGTCAGAAAAACCATCCAAGATTTTTCAGACAAACTCTGATCGTGTGTACACGGCATAACAAAGATGTGCATACTTGACAATTTTCAGGTCACGTACTCTCCCCTGTGGCTGCAGGGGAAAAGAGAGCCCGTGACAATGGCTAGTGAAGTTTAAGGCGGTGACGTCATCATAGGCTTCAATGGAACATCTGTTGGTGCTTCCTCCTCTACCTTATAGTAGCACTAGTTGACACGGGAGCAGGATCATGGGACCAGACTGGTGTTGCCTTAAAATAGTCAAGTATACAGATCTGCTGGGAGGGGACTGTTTTAAGGGTAGGTGGTTTTCCACTTTACCAACATCCTAAAGTGGACTTTAGTGAAGTTGATGTTAACCGCTACAGTGTAAATAAATGGAGGTGGAGATTTTTTTGCTGTTGGGCGATTTTAAACAAATGGCAGCTGAAGGTATATTGTATATTGCACAAAGTGCTTATTAGTAGTGACATCACAGAAACGGGTACTCTTAACTGAATGATTTTCCCCCTCCAAAAAGGCCTATAATACAGAGAATTGTAGTTGCGTCCCTTTTTGGAAGCGAGGCAGTATAATGCTGAAAAACCTGAGGTGACCTGAAGGTGAAGTATGATATATAGAAAGTGCTGATGTGACCACTCCTGTCTTGTCAGGGAGGGTGACCTGGAGCCCACTTGGGCTGCCCCCACACATACACATTCTGCCTGGTTTACACATACTAATGCTGTAAATAATCCCAGCATGGACCTGGGAGGCTCAGATATAATACATGGGAACCAATGCAAACCTAGAGAATGTTCTGTGATGCCGAAAAGGGAAGCAAATGTAGGAGCACTTTTCTGTTCACCTCAAAGTCCTGCCTACCCGCTACTGGGCATGCATTCGTCAACTCTAACTCATCCCAAACACACCCATACATGGTTAGTATTAATGCCATTTTATCGGAAGATTGTAACTTTACCCATTTTTACAAGGTCCTCTCCCCTAACTCCCCCAACCTTCTTGCACATTAACAAAAAACATTTTTTTTCCTTGCTAAATCCCGTTTCGGGCAAGGGTGGTGGCCCTCCATATATGCAGACATGCCTTGGGACTCTGGTAAATGCCCAGCAGCATGTATGCACATGTGCCAAAACTTTGATTGCCTTTTTGGATGTATGGCGTAATCAATCCTCCTAGGCAGCGTTGGCAAAGAATTCCATGTATGTGAAGCAGTCACCACTTTTCTTGGGTCTGTAATAATGCTGTACATGTAGTGTAGGATATTCTGTCAGCAATACGTATGCTGAGTTTTTTTTTTTTTTTTTTTTGCCCACAACCATGCTGACTACATTGAATTTTCTAACCGGCACATGCACTGAGATAGTTGTAGAATACTGACATGCCATGTGGGTGCCATATTTTATTTCGCTCATATACCAGTGATATGCTTTTCTGTTGCTATAACAAGTGCTCTCTAGTCTTTTTTTCCAAGACTGCTTGGTCTTAATCTGCTTATCATGGCTGTGACATTCAGAATTAATAAAGGTCCACTAAATGCTTTTCTCTAGTTAAATATAAACATGCGCTTTTTTTTTTTTTTTGGTAGTTTTGATTGGCATATATGACATGATGCTACTTTTTTTGAAGTCTTTGTTTTTGTTGTGTTGGATCCTTTTTGACGGTTTTTCATTTTTGGGCATTTGCATGTTTTAACTTTAGGTGTGTGTTGTGTTCACTGCACTGATACATAGTAACTGATTTTATCATTGGAATACGAGAATCTTCTTACAGTAAAATGTGTGAATGTTCACTTAAGTTATCCAATTGTGCAGAAGAAATAAGTAAAAATGTATTTACTTTTCGCATAGTTGTATAATTGAAGTGAATATTTACACAATTTTACTGTGTAAAGATTTTCAACTGTAATACATCTGCCTCAGTCTGTAAATGTTGGTTTTAATTAGATAGTTGAACATATTTGTAGTTTATCAGTTGAAAATAACGGTAACCTTGTTAATTTGAGTGTTGCGCTTCTATTGTAGAGAATAGTAGAAAATGAAAAGGCAAGCACAGAAAAAGCCTCCAAGCAAAAGGTGGATTTACAAGCCTTGCCCACACGAGCATATCTTGACCAAACTGTGGTTCCAATACTTTTACAGGGTCTTTCAGTGCTGGCAAAAGAAAGGTAAGCTTTTTAACTAAATGGGTTTCATTATATTTTAAACAAGACCGTTTGATATATACAGTGGGTATAGAAAAGAATTGCCCCCCCTTTTTAAACCACATTCTGTTGCTTTTAATTAACGCTACATATTGTATGATATGATATGATAATGTACTGTTGTCTTATACATTTTGGAAATACAAGGCAGAGTGTCTAAGGCAATTGATTCCTTCCCCTGGATGGCTGCATGTCCAACGGTTCAGTTTTCTCCATGTAAATCAGCAAAAAAAAACCTAATGAACACTGCTTGTGGATATCTCCTTACTTAGTATTGTTGTAATCCTTTTTTGTTCTTTAGAATGATGTCACTGAGCATGCCCAGATCTACCCTGATTTATGGCGCACTCTTTGTGCTTATCTATCTCTTATCAGAACTTCCTACGGCACACAACACTGAACTCCCAGGAGGCTGCATAATCACTCAGAGCTTCCTCCTACACACCATGTGACATCACATGCAGGGCATGGGACAGCATTACTGCAGTCTATTAGCTGAAGCTGATAAGACTCACACAAACACTATATAATCAGCACAAGTAAATACTATGAAATAAAACAAGTCGGCTATGAACAGGGAAGCAGGGTTGCCATAGAAACATTTGGATTAAGAAGGAGGCTTGGTTAACAGTACAGGAAGTGCTCAATGTAAGGGCGGAAATGCACTCCACTGTGGACTCGGAAAACAAGACTTAAGGTGGCGCTGCCTTACCCCTGGAAAAAGTTTTTATTTTATTTTTTAAAGTTTCTTTAAACAGTAAGTAATATGCAATTTGGGCCGGATTACAGTGGCTATAGTTTGATAATTACTTATTATAATGCACCAAATTAAAAGAAGCATCATAGTGGGAGAGTTTACTTCCTCTTTTAATCATGTCTTTGTGCTAATAAACGTTATATTTTCTTATACAAATGTGTATGTAAGTCCTTACCATACCATGAGTCCACGGTTGCCTTAGACCCTCTGCCTTTTGTTTTTCCATATTCTGTTGCTTTTCAGCTTGAAAGAAGACCAACAATTTTTATTTATTTTTTATTATCCAGCTGTATTTACTGAGTCAACTTTTAGGCCTCATGCACACTGGACGTTAAAATAATGTTGTAAAAACTCCCAGTAGCTTGGCAGTGAATTTTCCAACGTTTTTCAAAGTTTTTTTGCAATAGCTTTTTTAGTGTTTTATTTGCGCTCTTTAGCGTTTTTCCACATTAGAATTTTTTTTTGTGCGTTTAATTTTATTTATTTTCCAATGGATAGAAAAACGTCAAACACTGGTGAGCTGCGTTTTTGAGCTTTTATCAACGTTTTTCACATTAGAGCGTTTTTACAACTGAAAAACTCCTCTCAGAGCCCACTAGTTTTGTTGTTCTGAAGACAAAAACGGCTGCTATAAAAACGTCCAGTGTGCAGGAGTCCTTGGCATCCAAGTGAAAGCTATAACACCAACATGTCAAACAGAATCACTGAGTTGGAAAAAGGAATCGCCCCTTGTGTCCGTATTTTGTTGAACCTCATTTTGGTTTAATTACAGCCTTTAGTCTGTTGGGATATGTCCACTAACTTTGCACATCTAGTATTTGCAATATTTGTCCACTATTCTTTGCAGAAACGCTCAAATTCAGTTAAATTTGATGGTGACTGTTTGTAGACTGCAGTCTTCAAGTCCTTCCACAAATTTTCAATGGGGTTCAAGTCTGAGCTCTGACTAGGCCATGCAAGGACATTAACCTTTCTTTTTCTCCTTCAACCACTGTGTGGTCAATTTTGCTGTGTGCTTTGGGTCATTGTCATGTTGGAAGGTAAACTTTCTTCCCATTGACAACTTTCTAGCAGAGGGCAGCAGATTTTCCTAAATTTTACAGTGTTTTGCCCCATCCATTTTTCTTATCATACATCGCGGGATACAGATCCATAGTAGTTACTATGTGGGTTCTAGACCACCTTCAGGTGATGGACACTGGCATGCCCTAAGACAAAAATTGCACTCCCTATATAACTGCTCCCACTACTGAGTACCTCCCAGTTTTTTTTTTTTTTTTTTTTGCCAGTGTCTAAGGTGTTGGTAACGAGTAAAGAAGTGCTGTGCGTCCAATCCGCACTGGAGGGCCTCCTCAAGTCCAGCTGTGACGATTAACCCACCTCAAAACTTTACTCCCATTTGATAATGACCTCCCTCCCTACTTTGGGAAAACTCGGAGATAAGTGGGTGCGAGACATTCCCACCTTTGATAATGATGATTGGGATGACATGTGGGACTTCCCCTTCAGATCCCTGGTCTCCCTGAGAGATCGGCCAATACAGTTTAAGATGGCCCACCGAGCATATTTCACCCCATACAGATTGCACAAAATGAACCCCGCCTCCCCCCCGGGATGTTGGCGTTGTGGGACAATACCGGGGGACTTCATTCATATTTTTTGGACCTGCCCAGCCATTGACTATTGGAAGGAGATACTAGGGGTCATTACACAGGTCACCTCCATATCGCTCCAACTCTCAATAGAAACTTGCATACTGGGCCTGATAGACCATCTAATTCCCACTGTGGCGCGGCGCACCCTAGCTGGGCTACTTCTCTTCTATGGCCGCAAGGCCATTGCACTCAGCTGGCGTAAGCCCACTCCTCCTCCTCTCTCCCTGTGGAAAAAATTGGTGAACGAAAGTCTGCCTCTTTACAAGGACTGCTATGTTAATAGGGGTTGCCCGCAAAAATATGACAAGGTCTGGTCCAGCTGGCTGGCGGATGCCTCCACGGCCTCGGACCCACAGCCTACTTAACGCATTATCGTTTGTTAATGAATAGGAATATGCACTAGTGTAAATGTTGTATATCTGAGTAGCATGGTTTAGTTCCGAGTCGTCCTACTGCACATGGAGACGGCTCTCTGTGGCCGTTGAGATGCCTTGAATTCTCCGACATGTTTTGTATGTAACACACTGTCTTATATTGCAACTCTATACACGTCACGCCTGTAACACTAATCGTGACCGATGTATGTGTTTTTGTTTTTGGTTGTTTTGCTTTTGGTTGCTTGTTTACTGTCTAAATCCCAATAAACAGATTTGCAAAAAAAAGTGCTGTGCGCCACTGGAACAATCCATGCTGGGGCTATCCATGCAGACCGGATCGATTCAAAGTGTCTTCTTGGCCAAATTGAATGGTACCCGGGCCTCATATCCGAAGAAATTAGGTCTTGCCTGTAAACACTTCTCTTTTTAGAGAGCTGGACTTTTTGGTAGTAAGGCCTTAAAGTTTTACTGGCGGAAGTGCTATTGCAGGCCCAGGATAGTGGGTTTCCTCAAGGATCCCCAGCTCCTGAAGGTTTAGCGGAACCAACCATGAAGGGTGAAGATTGGGTCTGTTGGTTTACCACAGAAAACCCTGCATCGGGAGAGGTAAGTGGAGTTTTCTAAAATTCTTTTGAATTTTTCTTATGAATGTCTCCTTTAAGATCAGTAAATGCTGTCATGCCTATGTGTCACCACTGGCGGCTGTATGTCACTGCCTCACTCTGAGAGCACGCTGTGTCGGAGTTGAGATGCTTCTTCCTCTGGCAGACAACAGGACCTCTGGTAAGCTTGGGGGGGGGGGGGGGTTCTTCTCCCCACCAATGGCCCCCCTATGCTGACTGTCTTCCCCTCTTCATTGGGGAAGAATCGCTTTTTGGAAAAAAATGTCGCAAACGGCATGCTGATCGGTGGCTTACAGACACCCCCCGCTCCATTCTGCTCCATCCCGCTCCATCCTGTGGGTCCCATAGGACCTGTAGCCCGCTGCTCGTGTGGGAAAGATTTATTTTAAAAAGAAAAGGGGGGGGGCTTAGTGTGGCGGTGACATCCAACATGAGGAGGCAAGGTTTTAAAAGCACCATTTCTGTTGCAGGCTGTGGAGGGACACAAGAGCAAAGGTGACGTTAAGTGGTTTGGTGACACAGACATTTTCTTTGACACATTTTACTGTTTCATCAGGCTGGGCATTAATAGCAGCAACTGTACTGGACTATCGCTCAAGCAGTGTATGCATTCCTTCTGGTAGTACCTCTACTTTGTGCATCGGGTTATGAGCGGAAGGGGGGGTAAGAAACACCCCAAAGGGCTCTAGAGGGTCTGTTGCATTACAGCCTAGGTCCATCTCAAAAAAGATGGCTTCCTCCTCCTGAGAGTGATGTGGACAGTGAGAGTGAGCCATTAGGAGGGGCTGGTGTTGCAGCAGCTCTTGACACTGCAGCCCCTGTATATATCACTAAGTAGGTTTTTTTCTTCTACCATTTTAAGTTTGGAGCAAAAGATTGGTGCTTTCATCGCGTCCCAGAGTGGGCCGAAGTGTAGCAGATCTCTGTCCACTGCTCAAGACCCTCATGCTGAGGAACAAGGGACGAGAGATAATGAATTTCTTTTAAAGGATCAGAAAGAGGCTGATGACTAATCTTCTGAAGCTCCTAATATGGAAGGATCGGCTTCCCAGGAGAGACTGTTGGTACACTCCCTCACTAAATTGGTCTGCTCAACTTTTTTACTGCAGTTGATGAGCCCACCTCTGGTTTGTGGTTATAAAGCCTCCCCAATCTGTTGCTTTTCCTATCCATTCATGGCTAAAGAAGCTTGGTCGGTGGAAGAGAGGTCACTATATTCTCTTGATGTAGTGAGAGCAGTTTTACAGGTAAGCGGTTATAAAAAAAAAAAAATCCTGTTTTTCCTTCTATCCTGATAAGTGCTTTTCTCTGCTGCAGAGAAACGCCCCCTATAACGGGATATTGCCACCTCCATGCTTTACTATAGGAATGAGGTTATTTGGATGGCGAGCTGTATAGTATTTTTGCCAGCCCTATCATTTGGTGTTGAGGCCAAATAATTCAATTTTAGTGTCCTGACCATAACTTTTTTTCCACGTGGCCTCAAAATCTTCAATGTACATTTTGGTAAAGCTCAGCCATGACTGTATGTGGGCTTTCTCAAAGTGACTTTTTTTTTTTTTTTCTTGTAACCCTCCCATGCAAGTCTTATGTAGTGAAAGTGTGGTATTGTTGTGACATGCACACAATGACCACTCCTTGTCACAAATTCCTGCAATTGTTTCAGAGTTCCTGTAGGGCTCTTGGTAGCCTCTCTAACTCATTTCCACCTGGTTCTTTCTTCCAGTTTGGTGTGACGTCCTTATCCAGGGAGAGGGTCTGTGTTGTACCAAATACCTTCCACTTCTTAATAGACTTCACTGTGCTTCAAGGCATCGATTAAAACCTTTTACTTTTTTTTTTTTTTTGTATCCATCTCCTGTCGTGTGTTCACAACTTTATTCTGGAGATCTTTTGACTGTGCCTTGCCACCGATGGTTGATTGTTTCCTTCAGTTGCACTGTCAGGAACTGTAATGCTCCAGTAAATCTCTTTTCATGCTGAGCTAATGAAAATAACCACAGCGGATCAGTTGAGTGCCATTGAGAAGGTGATTAGCTACACCTAATTGAGGTTCCAAGTAATTTGGGGGGGAGGGGGTGATCCTTTTTCCAACTCCAGTGATGTGTGTGTGTGTGTGTGGTGGTTTTTTTATTTTGCCAAACTGCTGTTTGGTCTGGGCTAGAACCTGTGAGATTATTGCATATACATTTGTTTTAAAGAGGAGCTTCACCTTTTCTCCGCTGTCTTCTGGGACACTTCACAGGTCCTGGAGCTCTGCAGCCCATTCGCAAAGCACAGTGTATTTTGTGCATGCACAATGGGAAACCGGCTGTGAAGCTGCAAGGCTTCACGGCCGGTTTCCCTTAGTCAAGATGTCGGCGCCAGCAGCCGATTGAAGAATCTGCTCGGGTAAGGACACTTCTGGATGCCTGGAAAAGTGCCCTAATACTAGTAATTCTAGCTGATGGGGTTTTTTTTTTTTAAGTTTAATGATATAGCAGGAGATTAGTTTCGTCTCTAAGTTTTAAATGTATATCTGCTGTCTACATCTGTATATATCCTTTTAGAAAGAAAGTGCTCTTCATGTTGGGGAATGTTCTCTTCCTGGTTAACACTGCGGTGAAGCCTGGACATACAGCCAAGACAGCTGATTGGTGGAAAGGCACACACCCCTCTCCTCACAGGCAGGGGAAGAAAGGAATGTGCAGAGGTCTGGTCTTAGATTAGCAACCTCCCCTGACACACATTTCTATCTCCTGTCTTGGAAAATGTGTGAAGTTATAAGACCCCTTTCACACTGGGGCATTTTTCAGGCGCTTTAGCGTTAAAGTGCCAGAAAAAGCCTCATCTGCAATCCCAGTGTGAAAGCCCGAGTGCTTTTTACACTGAGGCACTGTGCTGGCAGGACGTAAAAAAAAAAAAAAAAAAAAAAAAAAAATAAAGTCCTGCAGGCAGCTTCTTTGCAATGCTGCAAAGAAGCTGCTTGCAGGACTTTGATGCCCTTCCAGCACAGTGGCTTAGTGTGAAAGCACTTGGGCTTTCACATTGAGATTGCAGATGAGACTTCTTTCAGGCACTTTTTTTTTTTTAACGCTCAAGCGCCTGAAAAACGCCCCAGTGTGAAAGGGGTGTTAGGCTCATAACAGAGCTACGGCACAAAAGACTTGGGGAGAGATAAGAAAACAACACAGATATGTACCCAGCTGAAATTTCATGAATTGGGTTTACATCCACTTTAACTGAACAGGGTGACCTTGGAAGCTAACTGGTTACAATGCGCAGCTGCCCTAGATTCTGTCTACTCCTGTTTTAGTAAACTCCTCAAAGTGTTCTTTGCCTTGATCTTTTATAGGCTGGTACACTTTCATTGACTAAACAAATATAATCCTTGAATAAAGTTTAGTAGCAATCATGATAGTTTACATCACTGTATTGCCATAATATCTATACATACACTTCACAATGTTATGGTTTTGAAATGTAACTTGCTTTCTGTGTGTGTGGGTTTGTTTTATACTTTTAGTTAAAGGTATACAAATGTAATTTTTCTTTTTTTTTTTTTTTTCTTTCTTTACAGACCCCCAAATCCAATAGAATTCTTAGCATCTTACCTCTTAAAGAATAAGACTCAGTTTGAAGACAGAAGCTAATAAAGTTTTGGGATTCACTCTGACCACAGTACATCATGCCCTGCAGCAAAGGACTAATTCCACCAAACTATGTTTCAGCTGTTTTTATTTGATATTTTTACATTTTGTTCCCCATACCCCTGTGCATTTTTCTTTTTTTTTTCTTTTAATATGTAAAATAAAACATCAATGTTAAAGCTTAATGGGCAAGATTCTGGATTGGCCAAGGTTTTTTGCAACATTTTACATGTGGGTCAATGCCAAGAGATGCATCTCTCAAGCTTTTTTTCCATCACTTTTGCTAGAAATTCACGTTTCTGACACCTTTCTGTAATAAAATGTCTCCTAGGGCTGCAGCTACTGTATGTTTGTGGATGTGACAGACATTTTACTACTTCTGTTCAATAATTTTTATTGGTTTGAGTGTAGCTAATACATAGTCATTGAAGGATAACAGACACTTGTTTGGCATGCAGGCCAGCTATCAAGTGATCAACTTCCAAATGTCTAGATAATTATTGTAAGATCAGAGGAGAGTGATAAGGTATCTTGGGGCCCTTCCAAGGCTCCATCATAACCTCCTAGAGGTATAACTAGTGGTAGAGAAAGGGAGGGAAGAAAAAGCAGAGACATGAGGGAGGAGTGGCAGTATGGGCACGAGCATTGCAGAAGTTCTTAGGACTAAAGCTCATTGATGTGTCTAGGTCTCATGAATCCAGTCGTCAGCCGTCAAAATTCTATGTTCAAAAAATTTTTTATCAACAGGTCCCAAGTTTTTATGAAAGCTAGGCATCAGTAAGTTTAGCTGTCAGTTTGTTAATGACCATCCAGATGTTTTGGTTTGTACTGCTGCCAGAGAGGGAATCCAACAGCCACCCAATAGTAAATGGCGATATTAGTGTGGCCATAAAAATATGGGTTGCAAGTCTAAGTTGATGTTTGAAAAGCTTGTCTGGTTTAGAGTTGAGCAGTGCTCCACTGGGGAGCATTGAGATATTGACGCCCAAGAGAATTCCTAGCCTGTCATAGACCTGGTTCCATAGGACATATTACTACTTACTTGGATGGCAGGATATCTCCTGTTCAAGATGACAATAATAAAGCTAGGGTGTTAAGTTTTTATATGGGAAATCTATAAAAAAGGTACATATGAATGTTTAGGGGTTTATACATTTTATATATTAATACAAGACTGAGTAGTTCAAGCCGAACATACTTTACTTGACTAGTTCCCATTCCCCCCCCCCCCAACGTGTGCATTCACTCTTGCATACCAACCTTGTACAGAGTGTGAAGCCTTTTGTTTACGTTCATTTACATATCAACTGGCCCTTACCCACTGGAATATTTACCCCCCCCCCCCTTCATGACCAGGCCTTTTTTTTTTTTTTTTTTTATTTATTTTTTCCGCACAACAGTAAAAGCGCTTCCAATCTATGGGTGTTTTGTTTAACTAGTAATGATGACCGTCAACTTATAAACTGCGATATTGCGACAGACAAATCGGACACCTAACTGACACTTTTTGGGGACCAGTGACACTAATACAGTTATCGGTGCTTAAAAAAAAAAATATATATATATATATTATGCGCTGTACTAATGACACTGGCAGAAAAGGGGTTTACAGCAGTGGCGATCAAAGGGTTTAATGTGTTCCTAGCAAGTGCTTTACTTCCCTAAGGACAGAATGGCGGTCTCCCTTGTTTACATACGTCCTCCCTCTACTAAACAGTCTGCTGGTGCTGGCTCACATCGCGTTTGCAGTACCCGCTTTGTGTGATCAGTGGGAGCAGGTCGCTGGCTGCATATGTTCCAGACTACCATGCAGTAGGTATGTGATCTGGCACAGAGTGGCCACCCTGCCGCAGTAAATGTGTGGTTGGGAAGTGGTTAATTTCGACAATGTGGGGCATACATTTAGTTTAGATTACACCCACATGAAAATATTAGCTGCCATCTGTTTGTGTCATTTTGTCAAATGGCTTACACCTCTTCTTTTTCGTCAATACTTTTTTTTTTTTCCTCTTCTCCCTCTTTAGGCCATTTTGGGCTGGGTGAATCTGCCAGTACTAGCTTCCCCTTTAACTACCAGATGCAGTAAAGATGCTGTTCTGACACAGTCCAGGGGTATGTTCACACAACTGGTGCTATGATCTAGGCACCCTTGTCTGACGGCAGAGCCAGATACTCTGTATTGGAGCATCAGCGCTGCTTGCTCAAGAGCACTGAAACCTAAGTCCACCAATAATGATGTAATTTTTCTGCTTTTTTTTTTTCCACCTACAGGCATGTTTACTGTCAGGCCTGATTGGCTTCTACTGCTTCTGTACAGGGTATTATGCGAGTATCAGCTAAGTTACCTAAATTAACTATTTCCTATACTAATACCTGGCCACTGTCAGTGCTGTATATACTATTTACAGCCCTGTGTTCTGACAGTGATATGAGGTTTTCCATCCCTTTTCAAGGAACAAATTATAATTGTCCTGCGCTCTGCTCATTCACAGGAAGTTTTGTATTTTATGAATCAGTACAAGATCTTGATTGGAAGGTTGAGAGGTTGATGTTGCATGTAAAGGAAACAGTTAGTGCCAGCTTGACTCAAATTTAACTATTTAAAGTCAAATGAAATCTATAGTTGTACTTTTAACTGTAACGCACAAGCTCCTCAAATCCCCTGAACAGCAGCATCAGAAGCCAATAAGGCTTTTGCTGCATGTACATGTCCTGGTGACTGAATGTGCTTCCATGGGGGGTGGGGGGGTAGCGGCTGCCAGGCTGCATTTCTTAGTAGTGAAATAGTTTGGGCCTTCTTGACCCAAACAAAACTATTAATTCCTTCCTGCCCAGCCTATTGTGATAATATGGTCTGGCGGGGGCTCTGTTATCCCGGGTGGATGTCATATGTCGTCCTCCAGCTCGCACGCCTCGTATGTGCCCTAGGGGCCCCACAGTGTAATGCAGATCATCGTATGGGGCCGATATGCACAGCCTAGATCCTGTGTGATTGCTGTGACCAATAACAGGGATCACATGTCAGTTGTAAACAAATGGTGGCTTGTCGTCCTTGTGATCACTGGTCACAGTAATCACAATAGTACACAATGGCTCATGAGTGGATGCCATTCGGTGTAAAATTTTTTACATTATTTATCACTGTCAAAAGATTTGATTAGGGAAATTCACTCACTGCTAGATAAAGACAGAATTTCTTGACCTTTTTATTTTTACTGTAGTCTTTCATGCCATGGTCTATTGTTTTTGTAAAACATAAGAAATATTTTTAAAAGCTGTTTTATAGAAAGTACAACCATGGAGAATGAGCAGCAAGTCTCCCACCCATCCTTCTCTTAACTCATTGAGCAGCCAATCTATAACATTAGGGTGATTTTTGGTACAGTGGTAAACCTAAATGCAATGGAGGTTTGAAACTTGATCAAATATTTCCCAGCACACAAGTGTCTCTATACCAAGTGTCACAGCAGCCAGAACAATATACCCCCACCCCCTGGAGGGTTGCAATCCCAAACTGTCCAGCTCTCCAAATATAAATGAAACACCTCTATCCCCAGCAGGTAAATATATCCAAAAGGTTCTTCCAAAAATGTCACTTTTCTAAACTTACCAAATATATTGATCCATATACAGTATAAGTTAATGGGTTCAATAAAGCTTTATCAATCCTGTCTTCCTTATTTGTCTCTAACTAACCAACCTTAATAGAGATAAACAGATCCTTATTATTTTGGGACAGAACACCTGCCATCATCCCCAAATGTGATTTGAATCTTGGGACATTAGCAATATGATATAATTTGTCTTCAGGGTTTTTTGCATCACCTTAGGTGGATTATAGGTATGTAGTGTGGCAGGTGTTCTGTACCGAAACATAAGAAATTTATATTGTGTTTTTGAACAAATGGAAGATTTTATGCATTGTCCCAGATTCTTCTTAAAGGGTATGGCACACAGTAGCTCTCTGTAATATATCTATTCCCATTTTTAACAAATATACTGTACATGTTTTTCCAGGGCAATCAGGCAACGCTACTATGAGTTTAGATATTTGAGATCACATGCTGTTGATTTGGACCTTGCACACAACTGCCCAAAGCGAGTAAGTCAAATTGAGGTTTTGAGCGTGGGTGGCTATACAGTTTGTGGATATGAATAAATAGTTTGTTTGATACTCTATTTTTCCATGGGAGCCTCAAAAATGTCTCTAATTCTATATTCTAACACACACACACACACACACACACACACACACACACACACACACACTGACCTGGGCCTAACTCCTGGCCTGTTCAACAACCTCATACTAAAACCCCAGGAGTTAATAGGAGGAAAATCAGTTCTGGTCATTTTCAAACAAAGGGCATGGAGAGCTAGGCATTACCACGAGTGACATATAATAATGCACAACAAACTACTCAGTGGGGAAGGGGTTATACTTTTCTATTTGGTTTTGAGAGTAACGCTGATAAAAACATCAATCCTTTTAATTACATGCTTGAAGCACGTAATTCTTATGTGTAATACATGTTTGTACTTTTATATTGCAGCCACACCCTAATTTGATTTATTATAGCCAGTAAAATATTTTGTTTGCTTTTAGGTAGTTGTGGGTATGACTCCTGA
This sequence comes from Lithobates pipiens, assembly GCF_037356315.1. Classification (NCBI taxonomy): domain Eukaryota; kingdom Metazoa; phylum Chordata; class Amphibia; order Anura; family Ranidae; genus Lithobates; species Lithobates pipiens. The sequence goes on along the minus strand of NW_027507758.1, from coordinate 161,185,714 downwards.
GTGCACCAAAACACTTCAGATCCACAACTCCACACTCCCTGTTCTGTTTAAAATACAGCTTAATGTGTTGACTTGCCTCATTTTTGGAGATATCTTCAAATGGTGGTATATATGGACTTGTCTAGAACCCTAAAGTGTCACTAAAGGCATTTTTTTTTCTTTTCATTGTTGGATGGAGTGGAGAAGGATTAGAACATCTGTCAGGTTTTATTACTATCTGTGCCCTATTGTCCTGTTTTACTATTATCAAAAAAGAAAGTAAAAGAACATCCCAAATTGTGGGTTAACTTTAGAACAGGAATAGAGAAGAAATCGTCCAATAGGCACACTAGTTCTGGTTAAACTGGTGACACCTCAGCATTCTTTCACAGTGATTTCCTCTCTTCTTTTGTTTTGGCTGTTGGACAGGAAGTGGAGATCTCCGAAATGGGACACAACTGGCAAAAGAAAAAAACCTTGCGGGTTATAACCTTTTAACACTTTAAAGTCATACATGTAACATGTGTAACATGTGAGCAAACTGTTGGCGCTATATAAAACCTGTATAATAATAATAAATAATGTGTCTTCTGATGTATGGATATTTACTGGCTCATTGAGTGCACTCGGTGAGTGTAGAAAGATAAATTCCTTCCTTTTATGTCTGAGATGATGCATTCCGAGGCAGAGGCCTGTGGTTCTACCATGCCAGGACATGTGTGCAGGAAGTAGGGCAGTACTTCTCCTCTTATTTTGAACATGTCAAAAAACTCTGAAATGGCAAATGACTGCTTTGGTCATCAAAAACAGCGCACATCCAGAAAGATTTCTCTGGTTGTTCCGGTTAAGTCTTCTAACAGTCTGAGGACTGGGGACCTAACCATCTGATTAACAAATCTAGTTCATGCATAGGTGGGATGCTAAGGTCCTGGGCTACTGCCTTTAGAGGTGGATCTCCAGCTTCTAGAGTCCTCTGTGCAATCGTCAAACTTCATAAAACTAGTGTTATTAGTTCTCTGTGGGTTGTGTACTTAGCAAGGTCCGACATCAGTTTTTAAGGTTTTGTGCCAGGTGTTCCTTCACTGTTCCTAGAAGTGGTGGTATCCAATACCTGGAGGAGGGATTGAAGTAGCAGATGGTTATTGAATAAAAGAAGCAGCCGGCAACTCCATAACATCAAGCGTATTTAATTTTCAAGCCTTCACAGTGAGTACAATCGGCAGCACACTAGTTTCAGCGATAAGCCTTGTTTACAGCACTCTTCTTTGATGACTGTCTATTGGTGTGTGGGAGGACACCTCAGCTTGGACACCCTGACTGCAAACTTTTTCCCACTGCTATGAGCCATACAATCTTTGATCAAATTATGGAGTAGCAGATGGACTTAGTAAAGCTGAAGGTTTGACATCTGGTGGTCTTGTGGTGTGCATTTTTAGAACAGTATGACCAGTCTCAGGAGTAGGGATGGGCCGAACGGACACCAGAACTTTCGAACACTGCAAAAGTTTGGACCTGAATAACGAACCCCATTAAAGTCAATGGGGCCCGAACCTCAAAAATCAAAAGTTTCCATTTTGAAGGCATATATGTAAGTAATTGGGCATACAGTGGTTATAGGGGTCTGGGTCCTGCCCTGGGGGACATGTATCAATCAAAGAAAAGTTTGTGGAAAACGTAATTTTTAAATGAGCAGTGATTTTTTTGGATTTTTAAAGTGTAAGCCTAAAAATGAAAAAATCCTTCCAATATAGTACCTGGGGGGCCCCTTGGTCTACCTGCAAAGTGGCAGATCTGTACCATGTCTAGAATCTGTTGCAGCAATAATTGCATTTATAAAGACAGAACAATGTAATTTTCCCGGCAAGCTGCCTTTATTTTGCTCAGCAACAGCTGGGGAGCCAGTGTGTGATGAGGCCACAATGTAGTGCACTGGGAACAAGATTAGAGATTTTTTGGATACATTCTGGTGTCGCTTTGAATTTGTATAGAAGTAACGGGTGCGTAAAAATTGGTCTTTGTGTGTTGTGGCGCCTTCCCAGCCTAAAAACCCTATAAAGCAGGGATGGCGAACCTTGGCACCCCATATGTTTTGGAACTACATTTCCCATGAAGCTCAACTACACTGCAGAGTGCCTGAGCATCATGGCAAATGTAGTTCCAAAACATCTGGGGTGCCAAGGTTCACCATCACTGCTATAGAGGTACTCTTGATAAAAAAAATACTCTTTGGGTGTCGGGGGCGCCTTCCCATCGTAACTCTTAGAGGTGCTCTTGAAGGCAAAAAAAATATTGCAATGATATGCAGATGGTTGGTGTTTTTGCCACATTTGATGTGCCTGAGTCACAGTTTGCAGATAGCAACAGTGCAATCTGCTGCAGATGTGCTGAAAAAGGCCCAGATAGCTGAGCTTTGGTGAGTGGGCTGGGAGATAACAGCTGCAGAATGTGATGGAATAGGGTGGCTGCCCTCTACTCTTTCTTGATGTAGGCCTCCTTGGGGTTGTGCTGCCTCACCTTCAGTTTTCTCCTCTGTTCTATCTGTCACCCAGGTTGCATCAGTGACATCATCATCTCCATCTTCATCATTACCACTGGAGACAACTTGGCAATATGCTGCGGCTTGGGAAACATCAATGCCAATTTGTCTACCAGTGTTCCTCCCTCTCTCTAGGCTCATGTTCCTGTCACTCTCAACCTCAGAATCAACATCTGAATCCAGTAATGGCTGGGCATCATCAAGGAACAAGTGGCTGATGATGTGGTCAACTCAGCTGATTCCTTAATCGCTGATGTTGGGGCTATGGCAGGAATATATGTGGACAAGGAGGCAGGCTTATCCACTCTGGCAACTGCAGGGGACTGCACACTTGTCTTCTTGTGTGACAGGTTTAGTAAGCCAGTCCACCACCTCCTCTGCATGCTGTGGCTTGATACCATGGGCAAACTCCCTAAACAGAGGAAATGATGCCCTGCCTGAGGACTGACAATCATGTCCACCTTTGGCTGTGGACACATTTGTTGATGGCCCCCTTACAGTGCCAGGGGAATGTCTGCCTCTCCTTGTTGTCTTCCCAGACATTATTGGGAGGGAGGGGGTGGTGCTTACATGCAAATATAAAGAAGAAGTTGAAATCTGTACGTGGATGCACTTTAATCAATGTAAAGAGTTGTTTGGTGCACTTTAATTTGAGTACTCACACTACACAGACACACTCCACGCATACACTATAATATACTGCAATATAATGCACCACACATACAGTGATGTACACAATTATATGGCATTAAACTGGCAGTAATGCACACAAAACCATATGGCATTAACCACTTGCCGCCCGCCCTATAGGCAATTGACGGTGGCAAAGTGGTTTCATAATCCTGATCGGACGTCATATGACGTGATCAGGATTATGAGCCACTGCGCGCCCCCGGGGGCGCGCATCGTGGCGATCGTTTTCGAGGGGTGTCAGTCTGACACCCGGCAACTACGATCTCGGTAAAGAGTCTCCGACGGAGACTCTTTACCATGTGATCAGCCGTGTCCAATCACGGCTGATCACAGTGTAAATGGGAAGAGCCGGTGATCGGCTTTTCCTCACTCGCGTCTGTCAGACGAGAGTAGAGGAGAGCCGATCGGCTGCTCCTCTGACAGGGGGGGTCTGTGCTGATCGATTATCAGCACAGCCCCTCCGAGGATGCCCACACTGGACCACCAGGGACGCCACCAGACCACCAGGGAAAAGGTAATCCTCCCTAGACCACCAGGGATGCCAGTCAGCACAATGGATGCCAATCAGTGCCCATAATGGATGCCAATCAGTGCCCACAATGGGCATCACTGATTGGCATGCATTATTGTTTGGCACTGATTGGCATCCATTAGTACAGTATAACACCAATGCCGCCTATGAGTGCCCACCTGTGCCGCCTATGAGTGCCCACCTGTGCCGCCTATCCATGCCCACCTGTGCCGCCTATCCATGCCCATCTGTGCCGCCTATCCAGGCCCATCTGTGCCAGCTATCAGTGCCAATTTGTGCCACCTATCAGTGTCCATCCGTGTCGCCCATCAGTGCTGCCTATCAGTGCCCATCAATGCCACCTCATCAGTGCCACTTCATTGGTGCCCATCAGTGCCGCCTTATCGGTGCCCATCAGTGTAGCCCCATCAGTGAAGGAGAAAACGTACTTATTTACAAAGTTTTGAAACTGAAACAAAAAAAAAACATTTTTTTTTTCAACATTTTTGGTATTTTTTTATTTGTAGCGCAAAAAATAAAAACCGTAGAGGTGATCAAATACCACTAAAAGAAAGCTCTATTTGTGGGAAAAAAATGATAAAAATTTCATTTGGGTACAGTGTTGCATGACCACGCAATTGTTATTCAAAGTGCGACAGCGCTGAAAGCTCAAAATTGGTCTGGGCAGGAAGGTGTTTAAGTGCCCTGTATTGAAGTGGTTAAACTGGCAGTAACACGCAGAACTATATGGCGTTAAACTAACATTAATGCACACAAAACGATATGGCGTTAAACTGGCAGTAACACACACAGAACTATATGGTGTTAAACTGGCAGTAACGCACATGGAAGTACATGGCGTTAAACTGGCCACTGTTCTCCGGGCTTTCCTCCTTGTTGTGTGTGATTGATGAAGTAAAGACTACAACTATGTCCCTTTTTTATACACAGGATGAGCTCAGCCAAAAGGAGGGTCTGGAAAGCGTCAGCCAGGAGGAGGCCATGCCCAGTGTCTGCCAGGAGATGCCTGGGCCCAGTAGGAGCCTCGCCCAATCCCAGGTGCCTCCCCTCTGCCTTACCACCACCAAAAGGCCCAGGAAGGGGACAATGATGGAGCCTCATTAGGGAAGGCAGCCATTTCCTGAGGAGCCCCCCACCCCCCAACGCTAAAGAGGCCTATGGCTGCTATCTAGCCACCAGGTTGCTGGAATTGGAGAAGGGCCAACGCCTCCTCTGTGAGGATTTTTTTTTCTGATGCCCTTTAGAAGGAGTTGAGGGGCCATCTGACTGAGAACAGCCACATATGTGAGCTCACCCATCCTCCTCCTCCTCCTGCCACAAGTACACCACCAGAGCCACAGCCTTCAATGAAGGCTGCAGGGAAGAGAAGAAAGTGATGGCCTGGGTTCAGTCTGGTCTGATAGAAGACGCAGGCTGTTGTAGTACCACAAACTGGTGACAGATATGTCATCTGCTGCTGGTCCTGGTCTCTGGGATTCCTGGACCAGATTGTGCTCCCTATTATATGGACTCCTCAAGCTTGCAATTTTCTTTTCCACAGACTTATTGATGTGTGCCCTGGGGGCCAAAAGGCTTCGCAAATTACAAAAGTTTGTCTAGCGTTGACTTCCTCTTTATTTTGTTACCCAGAATAGATGGATGTTTTATTTTCACAAAATACTTTCTTATGTGTTTTTATTAAAAAAGGAGAGTTTGTTTGTGAGTAGGCAGGTACATTTAAAAAAGACAATGTCAACTTAACAAGGAACAACAACCTCCTTGAGGTTAATAAAAAATACAAGATAATAATGTTATTGTGGTAACTTGACACTCCAAAAAAAAACTAATTATATGGAGATCACTAGAAAATAATTTTTAGTAATTGTAAAATAAATCTTGGTGAAATAAAAAAATTATAAATGATGAGTATAAAAAATAATTGTAAACATTATTATGGAGATCGGGCTATGAGGATAAATGATTAAGAAAGAAGTTTCTGAGAACTCTGTGTGAATAGGAGCAGCAAAACAACTTCATACTTCCAGCATTCTAAAGAAGAAAAGAAAACTCTGCATTAAAAGATAACAGAATTAGCAGCGTGAGGAATGCGCTAGCTCCAATACGAACGCTAGTTTTATCACACATGCTCTATTTTTGGTCCGTCAGAACAGCATACAGACAAACGGCTTTCCCGATAGGAATTGGTTCCATCGGAAAGATTTAAAACATGTTCTATTTCTAGGTCCCTCAGAATTTTCGTAAAAAAAGCCTGATGAGGCATACACATGATCGGAATATACAATGAAAAGATTCCGTCTGACTTTTTCTGTCGGACATTCCGCTCGTGTGTACACAGCATAAGAGTTCCCTTCACTGGAACTAAGGGGCCAAAAACAACCCCACACCGTAAATCCCCCCTGCACCAAATGATTTGGACCAGTACAGAAAGCAAGGTCTGATAAAGACATAGATGAGCAAGTTTGGGGTGGAGAAACTTGACTGGCCTGACCTCAACCTGATAGAACACCTTTGGGATGAATTACAGTGGAGACTGCTAACCAGGCCTTCTCGTCCAACATCAGTGCCTGACCTCACAAATGTGCTTCTGGAGGGTAGGTCAAACATTCCCATAGGAAGTGACGTTCGCATACACGAGCGGATTGCTCGTCCGTTTTTAAAGCTGTATTTTATCGTATGTTTGTGAGTACCTCTTTTTATATATCGTTACAATAAATTTTACGAACGTACTTCACCATCCGAGTGTACCTCTATCTTTCCTATGAGACCTCTGGGAGTTATACTGAAGCCAAAGATCTATATGGAAACTATCTGAGAGGAAAAATACCTACCTGAGGGGACCAATATCCACCTGCTAGGAATTGGGATAGAATCCCTGGACCCTTGTTTTTGCTGCTTGATTTGCTGTTTACCTTACAGCAGTAAGGTAAGGGGCCATTTCACCTAGTGTGCCGTGTATACTGGAGACACAGAAATTACAACACGATTGCTGGCACCTGTTTTTCTTTTTGAGAAGCACTGAACAAGTCACTGAGCACCTATTTCAGCTTTTATATAGACTGTCTTATATACATATTTAACAACTTTTTTATATTTTTTAAGAAGATTACGGAACCAACTATCACTGGCACTTTATTTAATTTCACTAAAGACTGTATTTTATCATTTTGTTCATGCACTATGAATTGCACGTTTTAACATTTGCACTTTATGGAATATTTTTTCCTTTTACTTAGTTACTTATGTTGATATATAAACACATGATTTCTGGAATTTAAGTTTTATAATACACTAGCACAAGGCACCTTAATTTCTATTTAAGATAGGCTAGTTGATTTATAGCTAGATTTTAATTTTTCCAGTACTAGGCTCTTTATATTTATATTTATATCTAGTTCAGGTAGCGCAACACCATCTGTTTGATTTTCACTTTCATTCCCATAGACACACTACTAAACCTTGTGGACAACCGTCCCAGAAGAGTTGAAGCTGTTATAGCTGCAAAGGGTGGGCCAACTCAATACCGAACCCTACAGTCTAAGACTGTGATACCATTAAAGTTCATGTGCATGTAAAGGCAGGTTTCTCAATTCTTTTGGAAAGTGTATATATATATATATATATATATATATTTTTTTTTTTTTTTTCAAACCTATCGATACATGATCAGTGGGTCTAAAGATATTCAAAGCCATTCATACCAGGGAGTGCTACCACCTTGGTAATACGGGTGCACTGTCATATTGGGACTTTGCAGGGTTTGTTTAATAGCCCCTTACCTTTCATTTTCTGCTGGAGAGGAGCTGACTGGGGACGAGGTGGTCAGGGGTGTAAACTCACAGAACATAGATGAAAGCAAAGGATTGTTAACCAAATCCCAGCACAGTCCTGATCTGACAGTGATCCTGTTTCAACTAGCCAGCAGCTGTTTAACATCAGTACAGGAGCTTTGCACAGGCAGGAAGGAGGAGCTGGATTGGGGGTACACATTCTGCACCTCCTCCCAGCTCTCGCCTCCTCTCCTGTACGCTTTTAGCACTGGTATGTTTAGGCTGTGCTCTCTTTACCCTTTCATATATAAATAAAAAAGCACACTAGAGGCGATTCAGTTTGCATTGTGCGCTATACAAGTATTTCATTCACACTCAAAAAATAAAACAGCAGCCAAACGGCAACATTTGGTGATGACACACACAAAAAGGTACAGTATATCTCCATGGAAAACACTATGTGATGTCACAGTGCATCTATGCTACTATAGTTATTACAGCGGTTATTATTTCAAATGAGTTTGGCTCCCTCTAGTGTCTTCTCTATGTTGTTAGGATTTTCTTCTAATTCCTGAGAAGCAACACAGCAAAGCATTGTGGGAGATATAGTTTGGAGGAGGAAGTGACTGTTAGCTGAATGAGCCCTGAGCTACAATACAGACAATGCAAAGCGTGCAGCACTGCATGCTGGGAGCAGTAATAGAAGGATCAGCGTGGACATTTTTCAGCCTCTCTGGAGGCCATTCAAAACCTGCCAGCAGGCGGTCTGTGTGTGTGACCAGGAGTGAGAGACCTATACAGTATGGGGCTGGATTGCCCACCTCTGAGGTACTTCAGAGTACAGCCCTGCCAGCCTAGCAGCTTTGCCAGCGTGGCTTATATGGGCATGGTTCAAATGGGGGTGTGGTTAGAGTCTGAGATGAATGAAAGATGGAGAAAGAAAGGGGAAAAGAGGGAGGGAGAGTAAAAGAAGGAGGAAAGGAGAGAGAAGGAAGGAAAGAGGGATGGAGGGACAGCAGGCCCAGATCCTACACCACAATAGAAATATGTATTCCAGAGTTTAACAAATCAGCAGATAAAGATACTCCAAACACCTGGTGTTAGCGCTTCAATCATCCCAACATCATGGTTGTTGTGGTGTCAGGATGATTGAAGCGTATTATTACATGGTAATATAGAATGAAATCATTCAACTCACTATAATCCAGAATCAGTGGGACCCCTGAGTGTGTCACCTGCCAGGTCGACTGCCACCAGATGCCATCAGGTGCCTGCACCAGAGTCCGTCCTTGCATCAGGTGCCCTCAGCAGAGTCTGTCCTTACATCAGGTGCCCCCAGCAGAGTCCGTCCTTACATCAGGTGCCCCCAACAGAGTCTGTCCTTACATCAGGTGTCCCCAGAAGCAGAGGCCCTCCTTAAAGGTCTGTGTCCCTGGCAGCGGAGCCCCTCCTTACATCTGGTGTCCCCGGAAGCGGAGCTCTCCTTTACATCTGGTGTCTCTGGCAGCGGAGCCCTCCTTTACATCTGGTGTCCCTGGCAGCAGAGCCATCCTTTAAATTTGGTGTCCCCGGCAGTGGAGCACTCCTTTACATCTGGTGTCCCCATCAGCGGAGCCCCTCCTCACATCTGTGTCTCCAGCAGCAGAGCCCCTCCTTACATCAAAGTCCCCCAGCAGTGGAGCCCCTCCATTTGTGTCCCCCAGCAGCAGAGTCCCTCCTTACATCAATGTCCTCCAGCAGCAGAGCCCCTCCTTACATCTGTGTGTCCCCCAGCAGCAGAGTCCCTCCTTACATCAGTGTCCCCCAGCAGCGGAGCCCCTTCTTACATCTGTGTCTCCCCCAGCAGCGGAGTCCCTCCTTACAACAGTGTCCTCCAGCATGGGAGTCCCTCCTTACATCAGTGTCCTCCAGCAGGATGAGTTCCTCCTTACATCAGTGTCCCCCAGCAGCGGAGACCCTCCTTATATCAGTGTCCCCCAGCAGCTAAGCCCTCCTTACACCTGTGTGTCCGTCAGCAGCGGAGTCCCTCCTTACAGCAGGGGAGCCCCTCCTTACATCAAAGTCCCCCAGCAGTGGAGCCCCTCCATCTGTGTCCCCCAGCAGCAGAGTCCCTCCTTACATCAATGTCCTCCAGCAGCAGAGCCCCTCCTTACATCTGTGTGTCCCCCAGCAGCGGAGTCCCTTCTTACATCAGTGTCCCCCAGCAGCGGAACCCCTTCTTACATCTGTTTGTCCCCCAGCAGCGGAGTCCCTCCTTACATCAGTGTCCTCCAGTATGGGAGTCCCTCCTTACATCAGTGTCCTCCAGCAGGATGAGTCCCTCCTTACATCAGTGTCCCCCAGCAGTGGAGACCCTCCTTACATCAGTGTCCACCAGCAGCTAAGCCCTCCTTACACCTGTGTGTCCCTCAGCAGCGGAGTCCCTCCTTACATCAGTGTCCTCCAGCAGCAGAGTCCCTCCTTACATCAGTGTCCCCCAGCAGTAGAGTCCCTCCTTACATCAATGTCCCCCAGCAGCTAAGCCCCTCCTTACATCAGTATTCCCTAGCATCTGTGTGACCCCAGCAGTGGAGCCCCTCCATCTGTGTGTCACCCAGCAGAGGAGCCCCTCCATCTATGTCCCCCAGCAGCAGAGCCCCTCCATCTGTGTGTCCCCCAGCAGCGTAAGCCCTTCATGCCGCATCTGACTCCTTACATCAAAGTCCCCCAGCAGTGGAGCCCCTCCATCTGTGTCCCCCAGCAGCAGAGTCCCTCCTTACATCAATGTCCTCCAGCAGCAGAGCCCCTCCTTACATCTGTGTGTCCCCCAGCAGCGGAGTCCCTTCTTACATCAGTGTCCCCCAGCAGCGGAACCCCTTCTTACATCTGTGTGTCCCCCAGCAGCGGAGTCCCTCCTTACATCAGTGTCCTCCAGTATGGGAGTCCCTCCTTACATCAGTGTCCTCCAGCAGGATGAGTCCCTCCTTACATCAGTGTCCCCCAGCAGTGGAGACCCTCCTTACATCAGTGTCCACCAGAAGCTAAGCCCTCCTTACACCTGTGTGTCCCTCAGCAGCGGAGTCCCTCCTTACATCAGTGTCCTCCAGCAGCAGAGTCCCTCCTTACATCAGTGTCCCCCAGCAGTAGAGTCCCTTCTTACATCAGTGTCCCCCAGCAGTGGAGTCCCTCCTTACATTAGTGTCTTCCAGCAGTGGAGTCCCCCCTACATCCGTGTCCCCCAGCAGCGGAGCCCCTCCTTACATCAGTATTCCCTAGCATCTGTGTGACCCCAGCAGTGGAGCCCCTCCATCTGTGTGTCACCCAGCAGAGGAGCCCCTCCATCTATGTCCCCCAGCAGCAGAGCCCCTCCATCTGTGTGTCCCCCAGCAGCGTAAGCCCTTCATGCCGCATCTGTCTCCTTCCGCCACAGCTACTCAGTTCCCGGCTTTCTTGTTCAGTGGAGAGGGGAGGGGCCTTCGAGCCATGAAACCAATCGCCTTCAACGTACAAGAGAATTATCTACTTGTACACTGAAGAAAGAAGCGATTGGCTGCCCCTCCTTTCTCCACTGAACACACAGGAATTAGTCCTCGCGGCAGCGGGGGCCATCTTTTGTAGCCCATCGACCGTTTTGCTAAAACATTCCCAATTTTCCCAGGACAAAAGCAAAATCCCAGGAATCTAATTGGGGCGAGCTCCAATCGGGATGAGGGTCCCAAAATCGCGATTGTCCCGGGAAAATCAGGACTGTTGGCACGTATGCACTTCTAAACCTTGTGGACTGCCTTCCCAGAAGAGTTGAAGCTGTTTTAGCTGCAAAGAGTGGACCAACTCAATATTGAACCCTACGGACTAAGCAGTGGCGGCCCGCTCATTAGGGGAGCAGGGGATACACCCCCCTATTCCATGGGCCTGGCCCCTAATCTCCATGCAGGGCACCGGACACATGGATTTCAAGTTTTTTTTTGAAGCACATGATTGGAGCCTGAGGCTCTAATTGGGTTCAAAAAGAGTGGGCTCGGGACGAAGTGAGCCCACCTACTTGTGTGACGTGTGCGGCTATGGTTGGAGTGGATAAGAAGGCAGATAAAAGGAGCATAGGAGGTGGTGGGGGGAGCTGGCGGCAGCCAATGAGCATGCAATCTCTGGCTGTGACATATGCAGTGCAGAGGCAGTCTGTAATTGGAGCGTCCCGCAGCCTGGCTATGTCCACCTGGCTGCACCCCTACTGCTTCGTTCATCTGCTGTGCATGGACTGTATGGTGGCCAAGAACAAGGAGTAGTTGTTTGCCAGACAGTCCTAAAAGAGGATAGGCAGCATTGAAATCTACTATTTCTAAATGGATTCCTCAAGCAATTGTTCAAGCTTATGGTTTAAAGAGGAAAATTCCTCCTTTTCATGTTAAAGCACACTCCACCAGGGCTGTTAGTGCTTCTTGGGCATTGCATCACCAAGCCTCCATGGCTCAGATATGCAAGGCCGCAACTTGGTCTTCAGTCCATAGATTTACCAGATTCTATCAAGTAGATTTAAAAGGCGTGAGGATATCGCCTTTGGGTGCGGTGTACTGCAGGCTGCAGTATGAGTCCTCTAGTCTCTTGGTGTCCTACTTTGTTGTGTCTCCCTCCCTTCATTTGGCATTGCTATGGGATATCCCACATAGTAACTACTATGGCTCTGTGTCCCGTAATGTACGATAAGAAAATATGATTTTTAATACAGCTTACTATACCTGTAAAATCCTTTTCTTTGAAGTACATCATGGGACACAGAGGTTCCTCGCTTCTTTGGTATACACGTGTATTGCTTTGCTACAAAACTGAGGTATTCCTACCAGTGGGAGGGGTTATATAGGAAGTGCACTTTTTAATTTAAGGCGTGCCAGTGTCCATCACCTGAAGGTGGCCTATAACCCACATAGTAACTACTATGGCTCTGTGTCCCGTGATGTACTTCAAAGAAAAGGATTTTACAGGTAAGCTGTATTAAAAATCATATTTTACCATTTATTCAATTAAAACAGATTCACACTTACATCTCATGTTATGGGTTTGATTCACTAAAGGCAAATCCACTTTGCACTACAAGTGCACTGCAAGTGCACTTGGAAGTGCAGTCGTTTTAGATCTGAGAGGAAGATCTGAAATGAGGGGAAGCTCTGCTGATTTTATCATCCAATCATGTACAAGCAAAAATGCAGTTTTTTATTTTACTTTCATGCCCCCTCAGATATACAGCGACGGCACTTCCAAGTGTACTTGCAGTGAACTTGTAGTGCAAAGTGGATTGCCTTTAGTAAATAAACCCCCCAGTGTCATGCCCAATACTAGGAATGATAGTGCGTGTATTGATACATTTCGCCGACACCAGCCGCAACGATGACTGTGAGCGAATGGGCTTGTGAGGAGTGATTTCACTCAACAAAGCTCTGCCCATTGATGATTTTTGAGGTCAGAATAGGTAAATACTGGTTTCATATACTGTATATTTTTCGTTATGTTTTTAATCATTTATAGCGCGGTAACAATTTTCTTACCACCTATTGATGAATGTTGAGGTAAGCGTAGGTAAATATTGGTTTTGGGTACGTTTTTAATAATAATTTATAGTGCAGTTACAATTTTCTTACTAACATTGTACACCTTTGCAGTTTTAGAGATTACAGCTTTTGTCATTACCCACTGAGATACCTGTAGTGCTGCCTATTTTGTCATACATTGATATTTTGTTCAATACTGTGCTGTGTCGGTCCTCTGAACCAAAGCACAGAACAATACACACAGACTGCAGTATGATAAGAATGGGGGCTTGACCCCCAAAATGCGTTACATGGTTATCCAATACCTATTGACTGAGAAGAGTTCCATCGTGTGTAAGGTCCGTCAGGTCCTGGGTTTTTGTGCAATGCTGTTTACATCTTGCTCTTGTAGATCTCCAGCATTATGACAGCTCTCTCTGCAATATTGCATTCACTTACTTAATCGCAACAGCTTCTGTCAAATTGTTCAGCTTTGGACACTTGGATACCTGTTTTCTCCACACTTTGTTATTGTAGGACCTGAATTTGTGGTATATGAGTGTATGGAGGAGCGGAGAGGGATCATCTGGAGAACCTGGAGGGCTGGAAGTAGAAGGGGAGTTAATCTGATGCCTGTAATGGCCCGTATATTTTTGTAGGGTTGAGTGCATATCAGGGGTGTATACATACCTCCCAACATTTTGAGATGGGAATGAGGGACACCTACTTGCAAACGTATGTAGGTATAGGACACGCCCCCTGACACACTCCGTTAGAAATAACATTTTTACATATGTACAATAATGTTTCCATAGGCAACCTCCGCTGAGGCATGACGACTCCTTGCAAGCCTGCAAAGAAAACACAAATGTATAGCAAATGTACAGTCTATCATACTTACAGTGAGACTGTCCTCTACGCAGAGGTGACTTTCTCACCTAAACAGACACCTATCAATAACTTTCACGTAGAAATAGTGGATGCGTCCAGCCCGCTAAGAGCAACTCAGTCTTGACCTGTTGTCCCGTTGTGTTCCTGTAAAAGACAAACAGAACAACCTATCAGTCTAGCTAATTAAATACATCCTGCATTTGTTCCCATGGGAACCACATGGCTAATAATAGGCAAAGTCCCTCTTACATACCAGGGTACTGACTTTCCTATTAGCCAAACCCATTAGTTAGGATGAAGAGGTGCTCAGTGACCCTCTTTCTGCAGCACCGGGGCAACACATCTTCTACTGGCGGCCAGCTGTCATTGCTGGAGCCTTATGCCGCATACACACGACCGGACTTTCCGGCAGACTAGGTCCGACGGAATCAGTCCGTCTGACATTCCGATCGTGTGTGGGCTAATCCGATCTTTTTTCATTTAAAAAAATCAGACCGACCTAGAAATAGAACATGTTTCAAATCTGTCTGACGGACTCAACTCCTATCGGGAAAACCGTTTGTATGCTGGTCCGACGGACCAAATACAATGCAAGGGAAGCTATTAGCTACTGGCTATTGAACTTTCTTTTTTAGTCCCATCTTACGTTATCACGTTCAAAATGAACGGACTTTCCAACGGACTTAGTGCATTCGTGTGTGTCCAAGTCCGTTCATTCGGAAGTCTGTCGGAACTCCGCCGAAAGTCCGTCGGGAAGACCGTCGGACCTAGTCTGCCAGAAAGTCTGGTTGTGTGTACGTGGCATTAGCAACAGTTTACCTACTTGTAGGCTTTTGTAAAAACTCTTCAAGGAAGCCCTTGTTTCTGGTGCCCCATTCTTTGAAGAGACAATGAGCCACTGCCCAATTTCTCTCAACACTGTAGTGGCCCACTGGCCCAAAAGAATCTTCGCAAAGTGTCCTTAATGAAGTATCTTCGCAAAGTGTCTTTAACTCAAGTTTACTTTAGCAACTGTAATGGCCCACGGCCCAAAGGATCTTGGCAAAGTGTCTTTAGCAAGGTATCTTCGCAAAGTGTCTTTAGTAACTAGGGGTTTACCCAATGAAGTATCTTCGCAAAGTTTCTTTAACTCAAGTTTACTTTAGCAACTGTAATGGCCCAAAGGATCTTGGCAAAGTATTTTTTAGCAAGGTATCTTCGCAAAGTGTCTTTAGTAACTAGGGGTTTACCCCTTCCAGGTTGCAGCCCCTGGCTTGAATAGGAGAAGTCCTCTGCAGTAGAAGTTATTTTCTCCCGAGTGGTGAAAAAAAAAATCATCAAAATCACTGTTCCTTTAAAAACAATATTTTTTTGATTTTTTTTTTTCATCAAAAACATGTACCCCCAGGGCAGTATCCAGGCCCTCATACCCTTTTTATGCCCAATAACTTGCATATAAGCCTTCAAAATGGGAACTTTATTGGGGTACAGTATTCAGGGCCAAACTTTTCCCCTAAGCAAGGGGGTATTCAGCCTATCTCTATAACAAAGTCCCCATTAAAGCTCTCCCTTACATGAAAGTCGTCCCCATCAGAGTCCCCTGTTGCATAGGGGGAGGTTGAAACAGAGACCATTGGCAGCCTCTGCTGACCTTAACTCTCAATCTGTGTACATTAAGGACATGCCACCGACCCTAGCTGTGGGCTGGATACAATCTTGTATTGGGTCGAATGTGGCCAACGGGTCATTGTTTGGAGACCCTTGCAATAGCTGAAGGGAGGATCAAAATTCAGATTAGCAAATCTCATACTTCAGCGATGATCACCAGAAAAAAATATTTTTTGGTCACAATAACTGCACTGGGGGGAACCCAAAGTAGTATACCCCTTTTTTTAATATTTCAGCCCTTTAATTAGTCCGTTTATCCATCTCTGCAAGTCTGTTTGGATTGAAGGTAGACTTACATAGTTACATAGTTAGTTTGGTTAAAAAATTTTTGTAAATGTAGAGATTTCAGCACCATAGGGAAATAAAAGATTTAGGGGATTCCCGTTTCTTCTTTGTAATCAGGGGCGTAGGTAAGGGGGAGTTAGGGGGTTAAAAACCCCACCCCAAAGCCTCCATCCATGGGGAAGTAGCTAGGCTATTGTAACCTTTTGGCTGTGAGACCGGGACAGGAGCCACGTATAATAAGAGTTCTGGCCTGTTTGTTGTACGGGCAGGCCGGTACATGGTATAGTGCAGGGTGATGTCTGTGGGAGGAATTGAGGCAGCTTAAGCTACCCATTGGCTGAGGACGCAGCAGGGGGTGGTGCATGCTTGTGTTTCAACTCCAGGCTGACTTTGCTCTGGCTGGCATGACTTCCGAGTGGATGACACCACACTCAGGCACCGATGTTCTGTCAAAAAGTGTCCGGCCATCGGATAGTGTCCGGCCCGTCGCCCATCGGATAGTGTCCAGAGGAGAAGGAGACTCCGAAAATCTCAGAAGAAGAACGGCGCCTTCGCTCGCCACGCTTCGGGCACAGGCTTGCTTCGCTTGCCTATTTTTTATTCTAGCTCTATGTACATTTAGATGGAGGGCATCTTCAGAGACTTTCGGAATGTCCTTGTCCTCCGTACTGCGCAAGCGCAGTACAGGGCAGACACTATCTGATGGGGGACACTATTTGATACATCACCGGTATTCGGATACAGGCTGCATGCTGTCCCTGGTATAGTCCCAGTAGGATTTTTGACTTCACTGATCCAGGTCCCCACACTATCGCATTTACCACCACCTGCACACCTAGCATCGGGTTCATCAACACATGCATTTGGCATGACTTTCTCCCTGTCATCACAGCTCAAGTATATCTTATGGCATAACACTGGACTCTTGCATATTGTGGCAGTAGTGTCACTTTTATATATAAGAATGTTTTTTAAATATATACAAGAATGGTCCTGCTGACCCCTGTACCCTGCCCTACTGACCCCTTGTCTTCTGTTCTGCTGACCCCGGTATCCTGCTCTACTGACCCTCTGCCTTCCGTCCTGCTGACCCCTGTACCCTGCCCTACTGACTCCTCTGCCTTCCATCCTGTTGACCCCTGTACCCTGCCTTACTGACCCCCTGTCTTCCGTCCTGCTGACCCCCATACCCTGCCCTGTGGACCATTATCCTCTGACATGCTGATTCCTGTCTTTTGCCCTGATAACCCCTGCTTTTTGTCTAGCTGACCTCAGTCTTCTGCCCTGATATCCTCTGCTCTCCACTCACCTGACCCCAGTCTTTTGCCTTGATAACGCCTGCTCTCCACTCAGCTGACCCGTCTTCTAACCTGATGTCCTCTGCTCTCCACCGAGCTGACCCCTGTCTTCTGCTCTGATAACCTCTGCTCTCCACTCTGTTGTCCTCTGTCTGGGTTCTGTTTAACCACACTCCTTAAAGGGGTTGTAAAAGCTCATCTCATGCTGTAGCCTCCCAGAAGACCCCGTTTTACTTAACTGTGCCCTTTCTTTCTCGCCCGGGGACAATCACACCAGTTATGGCTGGTGTCTCATGTTCTGATTGCCTATATTGATAGCAGCGCAGCCATTGGCTCCCACTGCTGTCAATCAAATCCAATAATGCGGGTGCAAAACCAACTGCACAGTTTAGGTAAGTATGACATTTTTTTTATTTTTAAGTAACAGGGGTTTAGTAACCCTTTATGGCCTTCCCACTGTTAACAGTTTGGCCACAGACACGGCGCAAATCACTTTCTCCTTCATGTTCGCCTCATTCTGAAGTTCAAAAGTTGGGAGGTATAAGTGTCGAGGGAGAGAAGAACTCTTATTCACTACATCAGCAGCCACCCACTGGCAAGGAGAAAGTGCGGGAGGGGGAGGCAGTTTGAGAAAATAGAGATTATTAATGGGCCAGTGGGAACTGGCCCATTTGGCCTGCATTACAGGAGTTGTGTGGGGAGAGAGGACTGCAGCAGAGAGGCTCGCTAATTATTGCCTTCTTGGTACCCAAGGTTGAACACCCCACAGGAAAAAAAAAGATCTACGGCCCTGTTTGTAATAGTCAGGGGCGGCCCGTGCATTAAGAGCGTATGGGCGCCACCCCCTCTCTCCTGCCACCCCCTCTATCACCTATAGATAGATTCATGCATTGCATGAATCTATCTATGCCCGCCTCTGCCACCCCCTATTCAGGCGCTCTGCCCCTTTTCCGGCACAGGGAGCCTGAATTACAGAGGCGGGGGGGGGGGGGGGGGGGTTTGGAAACACCTGATTAGAGCCATAGGCTCCAATAAGCGCCAAAAAAGGTGACCTGCGAGCTCAGCTATGTTTTAGAAAGTAAAATAAATATTTGCTTTCCTAACACTAAACCCGACAGGGCCAAGCTGTGCCCTCCGTGTGTCTTGTCTTGCTGCTAGGCATCCAATAGCAGCATCTGTCTTTTCAGCCAATCAGGTGACAGGTATCAGACGCGTGCTACCTGATTGGTGGAGAGGCGGTTCAAGTGTTCAATATTCATTTGCTTTTCTAACACACCTGGGTGGGCTCCGAGTGCAATGCTCTGCGCTCCGAGTCCACCTTTTTTTAAAACCTATTAGAGCCTAATGGCTCTAATCAGCTGCTTCAAAAAAAACACCTCCACCTCTGGAATTCAGGCACCCAGTGTCCTAAAAGAGGCCTGACACATGAATAGGGAGTGGTGGCGGCCATGGATAGATTCATGCAATGCATGAATCTATCCATTCTACATAAAGGGGGTGGCACCCGTGCGCCCTTAATGGACGGGCTGCCCCTGCAGAGAGTACAGACATACTACAGGAGATGGTTAGAGACTGCAGACATACTACAGGAGATGGTTAGAGACTGCAGACATACTACAGGAGATGGTCAGAGACTGCAGACATACTACAGTTTTCCATAATAATGTGTCCAAACATCAAGAACAAAAAATGAAAACGAATCAAAACTTCAGTACTACAAAACGATATAATAAATACTATGTTACAACAGATCTCCATTAAAATCCCACTGACCACATCTCAAAAAGAGCGCTCACAGTTCTCTCACTCTATATTCCCAGACCAAACATTGTCCAGGATAAGGAGCGTGAGAACCTAGAACATCAAAGGATATATAATGTAATCTGCACATAAGATCACCTCCCTCCTACAACATGGAGTAACACTAGGAATTGTTCTATACAGTGGCGGCCCATCTATTAGGGGCGCCTGGGCACCACCTTCTCTATCCATGTGTCTGGCCCCCATGCAGGACACCGGATGCATTATTTCCAATGTTTTTTTTTTAAGCACCTGATTAGAGCTAGAGGCTCTAATTAGGGTTGCCACCTGTCCAGGATTCACCCGGACAGTTCGGGTTTGGAATCATGCGTCCAGGTCTCAGACTGCCAGGAACCCGGACACATTATTCAGACCAGACTATGGCTTCCAGATGCATCTGGATGAGAGGTGCTGACTGCTAAGGGGTGAGTGAGCTCACCATCCATCCCTGTCTGTGACTGAAGTCTCCCTCCTTCTCTCTCCTGCCTCTGAGTGAGTACACTAAGGTAAAACAGGGTTCTCAGAGTACCCCTTACATCAGAGTTCCCCTTTAGACCAGAGGCCACAGTATTTCCCCTTACGTCAGAATCCTCTCCGTACGTTCTCAGGGTTCCCAGAGCATCCCTTATGTTAGAGTCCCCAGAGTTCTCACTTACAGCAAAATATATGTAAAGTTTATACTATAAAAAAAATTAAATAGCTGTGTACCGATAAAGTGTTCGGGTTTGACGTGAAGAAAAAGTGGCAACCCTAGCTCTAATAGGCTTCTAAATAGGGTGGGCTTGGGGCACAGTGCATTATGCTATTATGCCATAGCTCAATTATTCTCTATTGAAACACTGATCCTCCTCCAGGGCCAATCAGGAAGCGGGTCTCATTTTCCGATTGGCCAAAAGGAGAAGTGCCCTGATTGGCCACTCAGGAGGGAGGACACGGAAGCCGCAGCCACCTTGATGCCTGCCGAAAGCAGGGGAAGTGGAAGCTGGCGCCCTGATGACCGCGGTGAGCAGGGGAAGGGGAAGCCACCACCATCGTGATGCCTGCAGAGAGCAAGGGAAGGGGAAGCCGTTGCCGTGATGACCGTGGAGAGCAGGAGAAGGGAAAGCCGCCTACGTGATGACAGCAGAGAGCAGGGGAAGGGGAAGCCACCACCATTGTGATGCCTGTGGAGAGCAGGGGAAGCCGTCGCCATGATGACTGCGGAGATCTGGAAATCGATGGTAAAGCACTGGAGAAGCGCTGCCTGCCATAAATGCTGTACATTCTCCGGACCAACTGAACAGACAGGAGGTTTTGGGGTTGGGTGGTGCCACTACTTGTCACCACCCCAAAAAAAATGGTATGAAGGGAGCACATTGTTCATTTGAGAAACAATACATGAAATTAAAATAAGGTGAAAAATAACACAGACTGTAATGATCTAAAATGACCACAAGATGGCAGGACATAATCAGTTATAACATTGGTTCTCTTAGGCCTCTTGAACACTGTAGCTTGAAAAGGCTCAGTACAGCTTTTCTTTCTTTTTTTTTTTTTTTTACTGAGCTAAAATACAGCCGATCAATTGTACACAAGCGCTGTGCATTCTTCAGTAAAAAAAAAAAAACAATCAGCATTCTTGGTCAGTAATTTATTCGCAAATGCACACGAATGTGCAAAGATACACTTAAATGGCCAATTACATATCGCGCAGAAGGAGAATGTGAGAATACTTTTTTGCACACTTTATCAAAAATGTGCGAATGCGCATAAAAATGCACGTAAATATGTGCAAATACATAAAGAAAAAGCCTGAAAGAACAATCCACAGTCAGCTGCCTTCTGCTCTGAGGAAAATGGAACTTAATAATAGATTGGAAATAAGATAGTAGAATCTTTACAAGCCACTTCCTTGTATTGATAAAAGGCCACATACCCTAACACATCAACCAGGATCAAGAAGCGTGTATGCAGAGAATACCCATTCACTTTTGTATTTCAGCATACCTTTCTCACTTGGATTGACATTAAACCAATAGCAGACTCAAAAACAAATCACATGACCACATTCTGTCCATTTTTGATAAGGTTGCACCTTATATTTAAATAAAGAAAGGTGAAAAGTTATACCCGATGTACTATCAGAAATTGGCACATTAATTTGAGTGTGCTCGGGTCACAGTCAGATTATCGCAAATCTGTCAATAGGCCTGGAGAGCCATTACGGAAGTGAATGGAGAGTGGGGAAGGGATGGGAAAACAGATCTGGCACTAAAGTGACTTTAAATGATATTATTATTTTACAAAAATAATCCATACATGTCCCCTAATTAATGGGCCTGTAATTTAAATTCATGAAAAAGTTTCTTACTGTGTTTTTCTGCTCCTTGTAACATCCCCTGTGAGCTCCCAAACCTCTCCCGTTCCCCCTCACTTCTATGTGTTTGGAATAAGCAGTGAACGTTAGTTGTGCTCATGTGCATTGCTGTAATCACCTACAAATCCCATATTCCATCTTATATTCCATATTCCATCTTATGCCCCGTACACACGATCAGAATTTTGGTTGGAAGAAGCTCTGACGGAATTTCGACGGGATTTCGCTTAAGCTGTCTTGCATACACGTGGTCACACCAAATTGCGACCGTCAAGAACGCGGTGACTTAAAACATGTACGACAGGACTAGAAAATAAAAGTTCAATAGCCAGTAGCCGATAGCTTCCGTCTCGTAGTTGAATCTGAGCATGCGAGTTTTTGCGTGTCGGAATTGCATACACACGATCGGAATTTCTAATAGAAAGTTTTTCCGTCGGGAAAATTGAGAACATGCTCTCAAATTTTTGCTGGCGGGAATTCGGCCAGCTAAATTCCGATGGAGCATACACACGGTCCCTTTTCATATGAAAAGCTTTCATCAGTCTTTTGCTGGCCGAAATTCTGATCGTGTGTAGGCGGCATTAGGCTTGGTTTCCACTATTTTGACCCCAAAGTCGCACAATTTACAGTGCGACTTTGCAATGCAATTTGTGATGCAATATCATGCGGCTGGTGGGAACTATGGGAGAACAATTTGCATGAAGTCGGAACAAAGTAGTATAAAAACCTTTTTCTGAGTCGCTGCGACTTGAGTCGTACCAATTAGAAGGGGGACCCTTGAAATACATGGATTTTGAGCGGTCCTGCAACTTCACGTGTGTCAAATCGCATAACACCTTGTAGTAGTGGAAACAGAAAAAAATATTGTGGTGCCCGGATCTACCGCACTATTAGTATACAACTATTTTAGATAATAAATATAGTAATTACTTCAGCCTTTCACCATGTAGTATCAACAACATGGCACAGTCCATGCGATCAGAAAAACTGCATATGAGAAAAAAAGAAAGGACAAGGCCTTCCAAAGGGATTGCAGTAACAGAACACTATGGTTGAATTTAATTCAATTTTATTAGAAAAAATAGTAGTGGAAACAGGGCCTTAGGAGGGAGCAAGAGAGGGTGGCTACATTTCTAGCAAGCATAGCCATCCTCTAACAGGAAGTTGGATGACAGCAGCAAAAACAAAGGAATTTGAAAATTTGGAGGATGATGAGAGCAATAGAAGGGATTTTTCTGAGTTAAGAATACATACTTCAATAAATTTGTTTCTTTTAAACCAGAGTTCAGAGTCACTTTAAGGATTTCTCTGCATTATTCCATGATGAAAACGCATGATAAAACACCACAGGTAGTGGTATTACAATATCTGCCCATTGGAGGACTTATCATGGTATACAGCAGATTAAGGACACCCAACCCCCACTCTTAGCCCTTGTACACACGGTTGGAAATTCCGACGGAAAATGTCCGATTGGACCGCGTTGTCAGATAATCTGACTGTGTGTGGGCTCCATCGGACATT